>NC_091291.1:113792706-114020206 GCF_032444005.1 Ranitomeya imitator | reverse complement strand
CTCTACACCGCAGGGCAAAACCACTCTAACACCAAGAGGTTCTTGTCAACGATCATCATTTTCAAGAACCTCCTGCTGTTAGAGTGGAAGAGACTGCTCCCGTTACTTTGAGACCACTAAACTCTGTGCCTGCTAGTAGCAATTCCCCAAGCTGTGTACCACAATATTAAAGTGCAACTAGCAAGCTAATAGACTATTTCTGTTGTAACGTAACCACCAAGCTCAAAGCCTCTGTTGTGACACGTAACCATTACAAATTGTACATACCTATTTGTGAGCTCTGCTTCTAGCTGCATCTCTAGGAACTGTCAATATCTTTGTATTTATTTTATCATTTTCTTTGCTCGTGAAAGTCAATAATTTCTTCTTTTAACATTTTGGACCGCTTTCTTGACAACCCAAGAATATTAGTGAACTGGAGGCCGTTGTCCATGAGGAACGGGCCAAGATTCCTCAGTGGTGTCTGGCTATACATCATGGTTGTAGCAGGTCATAACAGCCAGAGGGGTTCTACTAAGTATTAAAAATGTTTGTCATGAAGGGGATAATGACTCTGAACCTGTAGTCAAGTACGGACTGGGGCTGAAATTCAGCCCTGGCATTTGAAATCACACAGGCCCATGTTGTACCCGTCCCCATGAACCAGATGGAATATATCACTAATATTACCCTGGATGGAGGACAGGAAGATTTTCTACAAGAAAAATATGTCTAATGATACCCGTGGCCTGCTAGGTAAGGGATGGAGTCAGCGACTTTGTGCTCCATCACAGCTCTTAAAGGGAACCTGTCACCCCTAAAATGGAAGTTGAGCTAAGCCCACCAGCATCAGGGGCTTATCTACAGCATTCTGTAATGCTGTAGATAAGCCCCCGATGTATCCTGAAAGATGAGAAAAAGAGGTTAGATTATACTCACCCAGGGGCAGTCCCACTGCGGTCCGGTCCGATGGGTGTCGCAGTCCGGTCTGGGGCCTCCCATCTTCTTACGATGGTGTCCTCTTCTTGTCTTCACGCTGCGGCTCCGGCGCAGGCGTACTTTGTCTGCCCTTTTGAGGGCAGAGCAAAGTACTGCAGTGCGCAGGCGCCGGGAAAGGTCAGAGAGGCCCAGCGCCTGCGCACTGCAGTACCTTGCTCTGCCCTCAACAGGGCAGACAAAGTACGCCAGAGCCGCAGCGTGAAGACAAGAAGAGGACGTCATCGTAAGAAGATGGGAGGCCCCAGACCGGACCGCGATGCCCATCGTACCGGGACCGCCCCAGGGTGAGTATAATCTAACCTCTTTTTCTCATCTTTCAGGATACATTGGGGGCTTATCTACAGCATTACAGAATGCTGTAGATAAGCCTCTGATGGCGGTGGGCTTAGCTCATCTTCCATTTTGGGGGTGACTGGTTCCCTTTAACAGTATGGATGTCTTGAGAACACCGTTTCTGTTAACAACGTAGCAGAGAAGGCGGCCCACAACCAGACAGGCCCTTCTGGCAGTTGCCAGAATTGCCAGATGGCCAGTCTGGCCCTGCCTGTAGTGCTCTGTAAAACTGGCATTTTGTGCTAAATTTGGAAAAAAACACTTGTTATATTAGTTCAGTAGGAAACAGTTTTTGTTTTATTGATTTATGACAAACTTTTGCTAACAAACCAAATTTGCAATGGAGGTGAATAATTTTGATTGCAACTGAAGCTAATGAACTATTTGGGCATGTTAGATGTACGTTGAGTGAATATTCTAGAAAATGGGTCAAACGTATGAACTTGGGAATGTTCTTTTTGTTTATCTTATTTCTTTTTATGCTAACTTTTTATTGACTCCTGAGTTGCAGAAATTCCCCATGCAAGCTCGATCTCTTACTCTGAAGTTATTCTCTACTCCCCCTCCTTATTAGATCCTTACAAGACGTATCTGCTGCTCCTATAAACCCTAGCTTTATTTGGCTTAACAGTGAGGAATTGCGGGGGCTGTGTTGACCAAATGGGGATAATAGACCTATAAAGCCACAAAACTGTTTTTCCAAAGGCAATTATCCCTATTTAATTTCATAACCACTTTTCAGAAAATTCCGATGGCTTTGCGGAGCATTTGACTGCCTTTCTCGCTTCCCTAGATTCAATTAGGATTTGTATTGTTGACATGAAGAGAACAAACGTAGTACAGAGTGATTACAAAGCAATACATTAAATAATATGCAAATATGTCATTTACAGGGTAGACGGACTCTATTCATCTAGATTTTCCCAGGAGGCCACATTCTCAGTCCATTACTGATTGAAAAGACTTGACAAATTAGGTGTCTTGATTAACATCTTTATGTCTCTCTCCTCTATTCTTCTTGCTATGCATCCTAATTTCTTAAATCAGTTTCTGGGTGGTAGTAGTGGCATAAAATAGGAATTATAAGCTGAAGAGGAATGCCGGTAGAGAAAGACGGTTTATTGTAACAAGTCATTATGTTCCAGAAATTAATAATCAGTGGTTGCGGATGTGGATAGACCCTTGTTAGACTGAATTACTATGGGCTAAATAGAGCAGCAATCAAATGAAGATTTTTTTTTTTAATTATTATTTGGTAAAATTGCAAAATTTCCTTCCCTTAATCTAGCCATTGTTTGCACCATAATTTGCTTATATAAAATTATTTGAACTAGTCCCAGGCTTTCAAAGTCGTATCGTTTAAAAAGGGTACTCTAGTTTGAAGAAATTACGCAGAGAATGTGATATCTTCTAGATTGGTGAGACCACGCCAAACGCCAGAATTTGGGCACTTTTATCTGATTTTATTATGGTGCAACAGTTCACATTCCCGACTCTTGCTTCATTCTTTCTCTATGGGACTGCTGGAGCACCATACTCAGCTTTCTGCAGGAGTCCCATAGAGAATGAATGGGGCACCAGTTGAACATGCCCACTGATAAAAATGACTTATTCTAGTGATTAGGATTTGGGTTGATGGATTAACAGGACTCCAGTCTATCTGGCAGGTCAGTAGTCTTAGTCAATGGACAGGAGGATCATGACTCTTTCCTTTTGGGGTCCCCAGCTCATTTTTTAAATATCCAGCCTGGAATGATGTCTGTCTTGCGGTGTGATGCACAGATGTCATTGCATCAACCCGGCTAATTAAAAGCTGCGCTGAGCATCCCAAAAAGGTTACAGAGTCACAGAGCTCCCGTCCAGCAGTCACAGAGCTAACGTCCAGCAATCACAGAGCTCCCGTCCAGCAGTCACACAGCTCCCATCAAGCAGTCACGTAGCCCCCGCCCAGCAGTCACACAGCTCCCGTCCAGCAGTCACAGAGCTCCCATCCAACGATCACAGATCACCGACTTGGCCGATGGACCAGAATCCCACAAATTGATCCACTACAACTGAACTAGTGACAAATGGGAGTGCCAATCTAGAAGTTGCCACCTATCCTGTGAATAAATCAATAAGTGATTACTACTTTGGAATACCCCTTCAACCTTTATTCAGTCAAGTGGGGTCCGTTGGGCCAAAGCAAGTTTGTTTTCATCATATTTCCACAAGTATGGAAGGTAGGTAATCATCTGTTTTGGTAGCCTCCTAGCTAGGGCGTCCCTCCCTCTTCAGTGTATTGTGAAATGCGGCGTTAACCACACGAGCCACAGCAAAGGGTTTGCGACTAATAGTGTATGTATTTTTAAAGTTAAAGGGTATACCCTTCTATGACATTTACTTAAAAAATGTGTGATAGATGCTGGTCCCACCTCTGCCACCTGTTCATTGAGAACGGGGCACTGTCAGGAATGGGGGAGGTGAACGTGTCTCTCCCCATTTTGCTTCCATGAGATTTCTGAAACTTGCCACACACATGGCCCATTAGAGGTTAAAATTTCTGGGGGTGAGGAGGCCTCCAATTTGGGGAAAAAAATTTGTCAGGCCAAATAATTTGTTATATAAAAAATAAGTTTAGAACCCCGTCAAATATTTGTACAGAATTATGTTCACAAGGGAAAAAAAAATTAGTTGGATATTTTCTTCTTGGCATCGGCTACGAGATTCTTGCTCCAAATATCACGGCTAAAAATGTAAAAATCCACACTGTTTAAGTAAATATTAAATTGATGGCTGGACAATGATGGATGATGTGGGCACAATTTCTGAATAATTTTTCCAAACATTCCCATTAAAACAATTGAATTCTCTAATTTCCCAATTCTCCTGCCAAGTTTGATGGGGACATCTGCATAACATGAGCTGAAATTGAGGATGTTTGGATAGATGAACAAGTGACCTGGAGGTAAAGAAAACATTTTGGGCTTTTGCTTTCTCGGAAATATTTTCGACACATTACATTACGAAAAGAAACTTTTGGTTGGACTCGCTTTGAAGCAGTCAAGGGAAAGATAACATTCACAATGTATTAGTTACATTTACAGCCAGTTAAAAATATGGTAAGTCCTACGAGATCTTCCCCCGGGAGGAGGAGAAATCGCTAGCACATGTCCATGTTCCGCCATACACTTGGCATGCCATTGGCTTGATGTGCGCATTGTCAAATGCTTTTGTACAACTGCTGTGATAAAAAAAAAGAATTGTGAGAACCCACAAGTCAAATTTATTTTTAATCGCCACTTAGAGACCCAAGGGTCACCTCTCCATAGAGAACTTAGCCTGATGCAATTAGGTGATTGTGTTACTTTCAAAGGTAAATCATTCGTTGGAACATGGAAAAGTATCACAGAGAGAGATTATTAAGTTAGGGAAGTGAATTTGCAATACTACAGAGAGCAGTCGAAGGCTTTTCTCATGGGTCAGAGTTACGCCGTCCTTTTCACTACCCCGTCTGCGTAATTTAACGTTTTAATGTAAATATGTCCAGGCAAAACGCAGAGGGATTTTTGCTACAACAACAATATTTTTCATGTCAGCTTTTCACATCTGCTCTTACTTTGGGTACAGGAATTCCCAATCCTGCACTTAATATGATACTTTCCACATTTTACCCCATTGCATTCGTATTTTAGTGCAGGCGGTGAAAGTATTCACACAACCTGTACCTGGGAACTTTGAATATTAAGGTTTTCAAGACATCTGTTTGGTTCATTTGCATTGTTAAAGGGGTTGTCCGGTGAAAAAAAGTGATCACCTATCCATGAGACCCGTAGAAGCGCCCACCAGGTGCGAAACGGCCGTCGTCAGGCTAGCCGCTCTCATTGTATAGCACCCCCGGCCGTGAAGATGTTTTACTGCATGTGAATAAATTTACTTGTCTCGGATGATCGGTGAGTGCTGCCTCTTTCTTCTTCGCAATCTATCCATGAGATAACTGATCGATGGCGGTCCGACAGCTGGAACCCAAACCGATTGGCTTACCGGGACATTTTGTATCCAAGACAGGGCACTTTGATCCCCATTAGAATATGGAACAGGGCCACCTCTTTATTCATTCTTTATGGGGCTGTCGGAATACAGCAGAACATAGTTTCGACAACCACCACATTGATAAAAAATGGAATATCGTTCAAGAATGTGCACTGCAGCTCCATTCTAACAAGTATAAAAGTTCCCATTCTGTCAATCAGTATGAGTCCCAGTGGTCGGACCCCCGAATCATCAACAAATTACCACCAATGCCGTGGATAGCTGATAACTTTTTTTCACCAGACAACCCCTTTTAAATAAAGTCATCCTAACCTCTGGATTTCGATGGGACAGTCAAATGACATTGAAGGCATTCTCCACTACTAGACAACCCCTTCTTAGATACTTGAGGTGCCCCAAATAAAATGTAAAAAAAATGTATACCACCTTTTGGACTAGCGCCACTCCTCCAATGCTGATACTGTGACTCCCACCAGTCATGTGATATTGTCACATTAAATGACTGCCTCAGTCTTTCACGATTTAGTCAGAGAGGATCAACAATATTGCAGGAGTGGTCTAGTCCAGGAGGTAGGTATATGCTTTTTTAATTTTACGTAGGCTTTTAAGGCCTTGTCCAGTAGAGGATAACACTTTCACTTAGACCTTCCAACTCTTCTGATAAATGATGTTGGTAAAAAAGAGGATCAAGCATGATCAATTTCTGCACCACATCCTTTGGCTCTCAGAGGAGATTATTAGCCGCCAAAAGGATCTAGCAAGGATCTCTTCTCCTTATACAGAATACATGCATATTTTATGGAACAAGCAGAATATGTGAATAGAGGGTCAGCGAAAGTAGCAGTAGAACAAATAAGCATTTGATGATTTTTATTGATGGTGTTTGTGTGTAATCACAGCATGAAACTGAAAAATTAGGGAAAAATTAAATTCCACTTTGTGGAAGTGGAGGTCAACTCCTTAAGATCTTACAGATCTGGTGATTGCCGATCAATAGATCTGGATGGATCTCCAAAACGGTTTCCTGCTTAGATGAGGGTGGGTGGGTGGACTTGAATCTTGGTGGTCATACTGGTCATATTTCTCTATATCACCCTATGATTTTCTAATGAAGTGTAATAATCATGCTGAAAAGTTGTTAAATGATGTTTTATGAATTAGTATTCAACGTGAAACTTTCTTGAAGCATACCTTACAATGTAGAGCGCATTCTGTGCCAAGGACTATCCAGATGAACCACAAAGGTTTCTACATTATTGACTTTACCGACTTCAATAATTTTTGAAAAAAATTGTCATTAATCAATGTATTTCATGAGCCAGGCCAATATCTTTTGAATTCCATTGTTTTGTGTGTGTTTCTGCTGAGCTTATATTAACATGCAAAGTGCCATAATATTTCTTGGGGTCTCAATGGGTTTCCTGACTACTGATGATATGTGACACCGACATTGTGCGAAAGTGAGCTGAGTGACTGGTGAATGGGTGGTGCATGTCATGAATGAAGGTTTGCTGATAGTTAAGGCCGAAGACAGAAAAATGAAGTGGGTGGTTGTTTGTGGAATAAGTGCACAGAAAACGATATTCACCTTCCTCAGGTAAAAAGCCAAAGACCCCGCTGAGATATTGGAGTTGATGGTTGTAACTAGTGATGAGCGAGTATACTCGTTGCTCGAGTTTTCCCGAGCACGCTTGGGTGACCTCCGAGTATTTGTTAGTGTTCGGAGATTAAGTTTTCATCGTCTCAGCTGAATGATTTGCAGCTATTAGCCAGGATAAGTACATGTGGGGGTTGCCTGGTTGCTAGGGAATCCTCACATGTAATCAAGCTGGCTAATAGCTGTAAATCATTCAGCTGCCATGATGAAAACTTAATCTCCGAACACTAACAAATACTCGGGAGGTCACCCAAGCGTGCTCAGGAAAACTCGAGCAACGAGTACACCGGCTCATCACTAGTTGTAACCCATCAAACAGCCATTATGTACTAAGTGTTATCAACTTTGTGACATGGAAGGGCACCTGACTTATGAAGAGGAGCTGAGATAGAGTAAAAGTCCAGCACCTGATGGACAGGCACTAAGGTAGGGATCCAGGGACAAAGAGAGGTAGGCAGTTGACCTGTCGGCACTGTCCCGATTTCAGGAAGAAATGGGTCTGTGAACCGACTGTTTAGAGTGTGGAAAACCATGAAGTGAGTGGAGTGGGTCATGATGTGAGTGTTGACTGTGATAGAGAAGATTACAGGTGATGGCACAAGTCAGCACACTGCCCATCACTGGGGAAGAGCCGGGTTTGTCTTCCAATAGTGGAGCGTTCCAGAAGTTGCCTGTTCCATCGTAACGTTACAAGTTACTCACTTCAATATTGGAAGACTTTGTAACTAAACCAATAGCTGTTTTTAAGAAGTTTCTGTTTATGTGTTTTGTTGAGGAGTCAGTTTCCCCTTGAGACTTTGGTGTGCTAGGAATTTGACTTCATCTCTTGCATCCTTAAGTGCATATATTTTGATGTGTTTAAACTTCTGCCGATAATTATAGCTGGCGCACAAGACCCTGATTTATCGCCACATCGGTAATCGGTAGTCACTGGATGGGAGCCCTGAGAAGCACCTCTTATGTGACGGCATTTTTGGCTCTTCTTTCAATTATTTTTTTTTTTTTTGCGGTGTGACGTGTTGTTGACTTTGCGCCAGACTGGTTAATGAATAGATGAGCCATCAGGTAAGAGGCAGTGTTCTAGGCTCCTATCCATTGACCACAGATTACCGACATTGCCAGTGGACTATGTTGTGTGAATCGATTTGCAACCAACAATGCAGATAATCTATGTAATTACCTTTTTAAACAATAGCGTTAATTGAAAGAAATCTAATGAGTGCAGCATTGTCATAAAAGAAAGGGTTAAGTGAGCTCATGATCTACAATCCGGAATGTAATTGACATGGAAGGGCAGCATATTTCAATTGGCTCTCAGCAAGGATGAAAAGTTGCAATGGAATTTGCCTTGTCAGAACTGATTAACATGCGTGTCCTAGAAAGCACATATGATTATGTCTACACCCAAACATATTCTGTTCAGGGCAGACCTCCACCAGGCGGATTTCATAATCTTGATCCCATTTCTCCGCCGGTGGAGAATGAACTGATGCTGCATTTTTTAGTCGCCAAAACCTTATATATGTTCCAAAATGAATGGACTATTACAGCAGGACTCAGGGATATGTTTGTTTAAAACCAGACATTTTCTTTGTAGGTTTCACATTGGCTCATTCTTAATTAAAATGCTGTTAAAATTCTGCCTAATTAGGGCTGCCTACTAGCATAGAGCCAGATGTTTGGCGTCTCGTATAAGCCAGTCCGCGTAAAGGATTAATTTATAACAGAAAATCAGTCAATAAAATAAGGGGGAATGAGTTTTTAAATAGCCTTTTATATCACTTTCCTTTACCAAATAAGTTGCAAGCAAGTTCACGGCCAGGAGCCCAAAGGATTTGTTCCAAGTGAGGCCTAGTGAACCATTAATAAAGCACAAGGGGGAAGTCAGCCATAGAAATTTGCCCATTAGACGGTTAGCCAAGTAGAAGGCTTGGTATTCAGCTTTGGATCCTTTTGTGGGTGTGAAGATGCAATTACATGGATGAGGATTAGGGAACAGCTACGATAAGTAAAACATAATGAGATACTTCAAAATGCAACCTTAAAAATAGACAAGTAAAGAATCTCGAAGAAAGGCGGCCTTTTTAAATATGAATGTTAGGCCCATAAATCAAATTTCTTTTCAAGTTAAAACCCTTTTAGGAAGAAGGACCTAAAACAAAATATAAAATGTGTGGAAAATATACAAAAGGGCTATGGTAAATACAAATCTCTTGTGTTCTCTCCTAAAGAGCAGAAAATAAAACAATATTTCTTTTTAATGTGGCTTATATCTGTTAGACCAAACAGGATTGTAGACAGCAACTAAATGATGCTCCAAAATATGTTAAAATTGTGACAGTATAAATACATTTTTAAATTAGAATTTTAAAGGGTTGTCCATTTTTGTTTCTCCTTTCTGTATGCCCTAATAATGCAAAATGGGGGCTGGTAAGGAAATCTGGGAAGTATCAAAAGATGCAGAGGTATGCATTCGCAGTTCTGGATATGTGGCCTATGACCCTTAACCGATGCCCCATTCAAGGATGACATAGTGACTGCCATGGATATTGCTGGAAAAGAATAAGATGAAATGAAGAGCAAGAAGAGAAACGAAAAGAGAAGAACAAGAGGAAGATAGGAGGAATGGGAGAAAGAAAAGATCAATGGAGGACGGGAACAAGATGTTGAGCAGAAGGACAGGAAGAGAAAAGAAGCATGAGGAAGAGAAGGTGATGAGGGGAAGAGAAAACAAGTGGGAAGAGGATACGAGGAATAGGAGAAAGAAAAGTGTAACCAGAGACAGGAACATGATGAAGAGCAGTAGGACATCAAGAGAAGAAGAGCATGAGGAAGAGACAAGAAATGGAAGGAAAAAAATAAACAAAAGAAGAATCGGGGACACAAACAAGATGAGGAGCAAAAGGACAGGAAGAGAAGAGCATGAAGAGAAAAAGAACAAGAACATAAATGGGGAAGAGGAATAGGAGAAAGAAAGAAAAGAGGAACTAGAGTTGGAACAAGATGTCGAATGGAAGGACAGGAAGAGAATAGCATTAAGAAAAAAGGAAAAGAAACACGAAGAAGAGAAAATGAACAATAGTAAGGGGAGAGGAAGAAGAGGACGTGGAGATGATCAAATGAAATGGAAATGAGAATAATAGGAATATAAGACAATAGGAAGGAGGGAACAAGAAAAGGAGAAGGAAAAATAATCACATAAGATGACATGCCATACTTAGTGACTGCTGTCACTTCTTCAGCATGCATTCTTTGCTTTGTCGCTTCTCATTCACATGCAATCCGTATGTCTGCTTTATAAGATCCAGATGTGGAATATGCATTTTGGATTGTTACAATAAACATCTTTTTCAGCATTACTATTTGGAGTGCTTAGTTCCTCTTATATTAGACTAGCGGTAGGTACTTTACTTAAGCACCCCGATTCTTGGTGAGTACTGTGCACAGATGTATCAAGAGGAGTTCCATGTTATATTACCTTCTGATATGTCTTGCTGTAATGAGAGACATTCATGACTCCCAAAAATGATGGGCCTGAGCTGTTCTGCAACGTGCCTGAACGTTTTGTTTTTTCACTCATAACTTTTACACAGTCATTTTAAATGAACACACAAATAAGCATTAATGAATAGAACTAAGCTAATCAATCTATTGAAAATTGGGTTTGAGTCGAATTTCCTTAAATTCGTGGTTTCTCTTTGAGATTCGATTTACTATTGGGCAAAAAAAAAAAAAAACTTGTCCGGCACCATTTCCCTCACTGCTAAAGCATCAGAGAATAGAGCAGAGTCATTTCCCATCTCCAGAGTCACTGAGCAAGTCTCTCATTACTGTTGAGTGTAGGTTCTCATGGTCAACAGGGTCCTCTACTTCTCTCCCATGTAGAGTGTAAGCTCTTATAGTCAGTAGTGTCCTCTCTTGTAGAGTGTAAGCTCTTATGGCCCAAGAGGGCCTCTCTCTCTCCTGTAGAGTGAAATCTTTTATGGTCAGTAGGGTCCTCAGTCGTAGAGTGTAAGCTCTTATTGTTCATGGGGGCCTCTCTTTCTCCTGTAGATTGTAAGCTTTTATTTTCAGTAGGGTCCTCTCTCATAGAGCGTAAGATTTTATGGTTCAAGGGGCCTCTCTCTATCCTGTAGATTGTAAGCTTTTATGGTCAGTAGGGTTCTCTCTCCTAGAGTGTAAGCCTTTATGGTTCACGGGGCCTCTCTCTATCCCGTTGATTGTAAGCTTTTATGGTCAGTAGGGTCCTCTCTCTCCTAGAGTGTAAGCTTTTATAGTCAGTGGTGTCTTCTCTCTCCTGTAGATTGTAATCTTTTATGGTTAGTAGAGTCCTCTTTCGTAGAGTGTAAGCACTTACTGTTAGCGGGGTATTCTCAGGTAGAGTTTAAGCTTTTATGGTCAGCAGGGTCCTTTTTCTCCTGTAGAGTGTAAGCTGATATGGTCAACAGAGTCCTTTCTCTCCCATATAGAGTGAAAGCTCTTGTAGGCAGTAGGGTCCTCTCTCGTAGAGTGTAAGCTCTTATGGTCAGCTGGGTTCTTTCTCTTTTAGAGTAAGGGTACCGTCACACTATACGATTTACCTACGATCACGACCAGCGATATGACCTGGCCGTGATCGTAGGTAAATCGTAGTGTGGTCACTGGGGAGCTGTCACACAGACAGCTCTCCAGCGACCAACGATGCCGAGGTACCCGGGTAACCAGGGTAAACATCGGGTTACTAAGCGCAGGACCGCGCTTAGTAACCCGATGTTTACCCTGGTTACCAGCGTAAAAAAACAAACAAACAGCACATACTTACATTCCGGTGTCCGTCAGGTCCCTTGCCGTCTGCTTCCCGCACTCACTGACTGCCGGCCGTAAAATGAAAGTGAAAGCACAGCACAGCGGTGACGTCACCGCTGTGCTCTGCTTTCACTTTACGGCCGGCAGTCACTGAGTGCGGGAAGCAGACGGCAAGGGACCTGACGGACACCGGAATGTAAGTATGTGCTGTTTGTTTTTTTTTAGTTTTACGCTTGTAACCAGGGTAAACATCGGGTTTCTAAGCGCGGCCCTGCGCTTAGGAACCCGATGTTTACCCTGGTTACAAGCGAACGCATCGCTAGATCGCATCGCTAGATCGGTGTCACACACACCGATCTAGCGATGCCAGCGGGAGATCCAGCGACGAAAGAAAGTTCTAAACGATCTGCTACGACGTACGATTCTCAGCAGGATCCCTGATCGCTGCTGCATGTCAGACACAGCGATATCGTAACGATATCGCTGGAACGTCACGAATCGTACAGTCGTAGCGATCGAAATGGCAGTGTGTGACGGTACCCTAAGCTTTTATGGTCAGTGGCATCCTCTCTCTCCCTCTCCCCTTCGTGCATTTTCTAAGCAATTACAAGCTTACCAGTAGTGAGATTCATGCAAATGATTCCACCACAAGTCAAATTTTGGGGAAAACTTGTAGAAGCTGTCAA
Source organism: Ranitomeya imitator (assembly GCF_032444005.1). Lineage (NCBI taxonomy): Eukaryota > Metazoa > Chordata > Amphibia > Anura > Dendrobatidae > Ranitomeya > Ranitomeya imitator. Next base: position 114,007,735 of record NC_091291.1, on the reverse strand, counting down.
ATTTGAAAATTTCAAATGTATTTAATTTATCAAAGACTATTGGATAATAGAAAAAATTAACTATCTACTGGGTAATATTGGTAAGAAAAGATTCACTCTTTGACATACAATTGACATTCTGCTTTAATATTTCTAGTTACTGATCTCTACGAGATTGAACCGGAATGTTAGTCTTTAATGTCTCGTTGCATTTAGCCCTGGGGTCTTGCTAGCGTTTTCCAGTAACCTTTGCTCACTTATAAGTATATGGTCCGTAAATCACATACTGATAGTCATATCTGTCCAGGGGAAAGAGATCAATGAGCAATCTCTCAGTAAAGACCTAACAGAGAATCCCCGCTGTTTCAAATATATATATATTTATACTCCAACAGATATGCTGCAAATACACTTTGTGCAATCACAGAAAGAACGCTGAGCTGAAAATGTCTTAAAGAAAAAAAACACAGGAAAAATCCACACCCTGCAAAGCCATTAATTTCCATGGCAACCCGTTGTAGGTGCATATATTGCCAATCATTCTGAATTAGTTACAATAACCAACATAGTGTAGGAAGCGAGATCTAAATTCTCTTTAACGAGGAACGCGAAAATTGCCAAATTGCAGACTGAATGGAAAAAGTCTGCTTTCACGATGTTTTGGAAAACAATTTTTATAACATAAGTAAATTGACATTTTCCTCAACGTAGCACTATGCCCACATTACCTCATGTTCCTTGAGATGCAAACTGATTTTATGGGACTAAAATCATTTCAGATGTCAGATAACGTCTGCTTCTTGGCACTTCTCGAGATCTTTCAAAAGTTACAGCCAGTTTTAATTTATATACAAGTGGATTATTGCATGTCACTGGTGATATGTTGAATAATACATGTGCAGCTGGATCTTGAGGATTCTTCTTTTTCGTAGACTTCACACAGTTTGTATACACTCCAGTAATTCATTATGTGAGGGCCTGAAGAAGGCTCCACGACTATCCTCACAATAGGCGTTCATTGAGTGTTTGGTGAGAAAGTGTCCACTAAGGCACAGCGCCGTGCACATAGTTGTGGTCTTGCTTGTTCCATTTTTTTTTGGATCCCCGCAGATCAAATATTTCCGGTTTCTCCTAAGAAGGCTGTCCTAAAACAATAAAATTATAATTAGTCCATCTAAAATTAATCTTGAGGATTTGATGGACACATTCCACGAATAAACTAATGGCATGTTTTTAGAGCTCATTCATACGTCCAATTTTTCCATGTATGAGAAAAATGGACCCAGAGTACGTTCTTAACATCATCAGCTTTTCTCACGCGTGGTGAGAAAAAAAGTTTCTCCACTTCTGACAGTCCATAAAAATTGGTGTCATTCGAGTGACGTCCAATTTTTTCCCAGAACGATAGACTTTCATTGCCGATTTTGGTCCAACCCTCAGTTCAAAATAGGATGTCTGTGATATTTTCCACACATCTCTATCCAAGGAAAAAATTGGACATGTGAATGGCCTTATAGAATATCATAGGTACGAGTGCTCTCCGTGAAAACCACAGATCAAAGTCGTACAAGAAAATTGGACTTGTGGATGAACCCTTAATCAATTAAATGAATGCTATTTACAGTAAGCATCATGCATGTTATCATATAAAAGAGGACCTGCCATCAGATCAAGTCTCCGGATTTTGCCCTTATATATGGAGTATTCCATTATTTTCTTTTTTTAATTCGCCTTATTATACCAGAGATATGAGCTTTATATTTATTGTTTTTTTTGTCTTTTATCAAGGAGGTGTGTCTCATAGCGTGATTATGCAAAGCAGCTTTAAGACACTCCCCAGAGGAACCTGTAACATTTTGTAGTGCGGAAATCTTGTTGATTGAAAATCTTACATTTATCTTATATTCGGAGCAATCTTTTTATTTGAGCTTTAGACCATTCAATACAGCCCAACCTAATCCACTGAGAGTCAACTTGCATCTAAACTTTTGGCTTTTGCCTGTGTTGCATTGTCGCTACGGTCTCTGAGAGTTTAGCCTCTTCCTTAGCCATGCTCACCTAGATGTTTCTTGTTGGGTGGCAGTAGTCGCTTTGAATAGAAGTTCTGTACTGGGTTATTTTGGCTGCTTGGCCACCACTTTTCATAAAATTCTCTGTTAAACACCAGCAGCTTCAGGCATACAATGAATTCAAGTACATATCTGGCTACTCCTATCTGTCTGAGTCCCACCAGCCTACTTACTTGACATAGTTAGAAAAATAAGACAAATCCTGGGCCAAAGGGGCAGCCAATCTCGTGCCATCCACAGATCACTCTCTCACAATCTCCCAGGGCTGAAGTTTTACAAAGTCTACACTGTCTCAGATATGGCAAAACTTTACTAGTCTTGAAGACCTTCACGCTCGGTCAGCTCACCGCCTTTCCTCTGTGACAACATTCCACCCTTGCAGCCGCGAACCGTACTGCTCTGGCACTTGAGTTTCTGTCTCTAGCCTTGACATGGCATCTACTTTAGGGACACCATCCACAGCCCCCACTCGAGTTCATTGTCACCTGTTCCGGTAGACTTATGCTTTCACAACACTGTTGTACCTTCCGACAGACTAGTTTCATACTTTCAGTCCCAGTGCAGGTTCCTTTGGCCCCCATGCCGTCTTATTGCACATACCATCTGGCACCAAACATAGCCTTTTCATAGTCTCTCCTCCACCCTCTCCTCCTAACGACTCCTACTGGTGTTGGCATATCCTCCTGCTAGTTGACAAGCAGGAGACTATTATTCCCGAAGCCTTTCTACTCTTACCGGATAAGGTGGTGCCGACACAACAGCTGGGCATCAAGCAACAACACTATGATCTAACGAGTGTAAAAACACTCGGAGAAACCACATCACACAGCATCCAACATGAGGATATCAACATAAACTTGATATGCCAACAGTTTTGTATTTGTGGAAATGTAAAGATTCTACCTCTTCCAAGGGACCTTCCATATTCATTTTTTGGAAAATTTTATAATTCCTTTTGGCTGTTTTCTGCCCACTCTAACAAGTCAACAAATGTGTTGATGCAAAAAAAAAAAAATGTATGTGCTAACCTAAAGCTACATACCAGCTTGGTGAACCCAAGACGGTATATCTCCAAGGCACCGCCAGTAGAACATGTCGAGAATGGTGTATTGGCTGGAGGTGCGGACATCGCCTGCTCTGACTTTCACAAGATACCAGGGACCTCATAAGTCTATTAAACGGCCCGTTTGGAAATTGTTCTCAGCTATGTCAGACGTAGCACATATTAGCACCATGCTGTTGCTTTCACTTATAAATACTGTAAAAAATGCTCCTATAAACCACGAAACAAATGGGTTCTGTGCGCGATGATGAACGTGAAATATTCCCCATGCTATATTCGCTGCACGGTAGTTATGGTCTAGTAAAGAAAAGCATTTTAGCTGAAGTGTGTGGGGGGCTGGGGGGTTGAAGAAGTTATTATGGCCACCTTGCTCAATGCAGCCCGTTAAATTCATTAGGAAAAAGTTACACTTCGCTTCCAGCGTGGCTGAAGGCAAAAATCCCAAGGCACATATGTCCACCTATAAATCCCGAGCTTGGAAGGACTGCCAGAGGTGGAAATAACTCTGGAAGATTTTATTAACCTTGAAGAGTGAATAGAATTGAGATCGTGACTTTTCGCTTGAGCGTTGGTCATCCTGCCATGGAGGACTTCGTGGCTGCTTCTACCTGTAATGTTGCCTTTCTTCAACGATTCCAAATTTGCTCCTCGGCCCGGATTGTTGTTTATATCTCAATGGAGAAAAAAATGAATCAAGAATTATAGAGAAAGAATATATGTTAAAAAAAAAAAAAAAAAAATACCGCCTGTTTCAGTAGATCCAATGCTAAATATACCCCATGAGCTTTTCGCCTGATGTATAAGAGGCGCTGAGACAATTCGTCGCGGATTTGTGTGTAGAATCCCAACGTCAAATATTGAAGAAAGATAAGTGACAAATGTATGATCCCTACTGAACCCAAGAAAGGGGGTCCCACGTCCCCATGGGAATGGAGGGGGAGTGTGACCAATGTTCTTTTCAATGACCCCCATGGATGTACACTACCGAGAAGCGACTAGAGCGATGGCCGCACATGCGACCTACAGCTTTATTGACTCTGAGACCCCTTTCTTGTGATCAGCGTTGATCACAATGGTTGAACCACCAGCAAATGTTCATTAGATGATAAATTGTAGTGGGAGAACCACTTTAAAGGGAATCTGGGGGCAGTTTTTGTTTTTTTTTGCATGATGTAGGGACAGAGACACTGATTCCAGCGATGTTTCACTTACGAGACTGTGTTTCTGTTTCAATAAATCCAGTGTTTTATCAGCAGGAGATTAGCCTCCTAGTCCACACTGATTGGCCGCTTTCTGCGCACACAGCCAATCAGTGTTGTGGGTGGGGTTATACACAGCTCAGCATTCCGAGCTCTCCTAGATCTGCAGCAGAAACGAAATATGATTTTATCACAACTGCTGCACCAAATAAGCTAAGTAACATATCGCTGAAATCAGGGTCTCTGCCCCTACATCACGCTGCTGTCACATTACACAGCAAAAACCTGCATACAGATTGCCTTTACTACTCATACTGTAGATGGATTATTTGCATAGCATGCATATTCAAGTTTACTTATATTTACAGGGCTCTTGGTCAAAATAATTTAAAATTACTTCTAATATGAATTATGTTTTATTATCAGCTTCTTTTCTTAAAGGGGACATGTCACCAGAAATTACCTACTGTATGAATCAGATTTTTATATTGATTTTATTTTTTTAATTACTATGTATATATTTTTTTCCTATCACAATCTTTATATATTTTTTAAATGGAAATCTTAGTTTTCACACTGGCCCTTTTGAGCTCGTCTAGACTCATTATACCTGTCTTTTTAGGAAATTCACACGTACATTAGCAGCAATAGACTGTCTCCTATCCTATCTTTTGTATTAAAGCCTCTAATGAGCATGTGCAAATGTCATTATGAAGGGAGGGAGAGCAGGATCACCTGTGAAATTGCCTATTGTGATTGGTGGATACTGTGTTATCAGCTAGAGGTGTTACTTTTTTGAGTTTTTTTGGGGGTTTTTTAAAATGCAACCCTGTAATTAGTCGCTATTGTCTGGGTATGAACAGCAGCAGGATTTTTTGCACTTTATGCAGTGAATGTGAGTCAATGGGCAAAAAAGTGTCCATAGAATGAATCAGGAAGAACTTTCTACATAGACTTTCTATAGGAAAATAGTATTTTTTTTCTAGAAAGCTGTTTTTCTAGACCTCCGGCAATATGATTGTTCTGTCTAAACGGCCATTAAATCCACTGCCCTCTTATAATGATGAAATGACTCTGCTCATTATGTCTCAGTCAACACAAAGCTTCACTCTTTTGTAAAAACTGAAATATTTTTGCATTTTTTTATATGACTAATCACAGAAAAATAATAAAGACCGGAGCAAAAATATTAAAAATATGCTTACAGTACAACCCATGTGAAATAGTGATATTTTCTGAATATACAGGCAAAGAGAAAGATTTACATAGACGCTTTTGGCTTTAGTATCTTTTACCATCACCTTTTGGATTTTTCTTTGGGAGGTGCAGGTAAAAAGATGAATATATTTTCATACATTTTGAGTTTTTCTTGGAACAATTTTAATTTGCCTAAATTAAGCTGTACACACAGTGTTAGGATTTTTAGAGCAGAAACTGATTGGAAATTCTCCAAATCTAAAAACTCTTCAAAAACTTTGAGTTTCTGCTCAGAAAACTCAGCAAAAAGATTCCATATACAGTGGGGGAAATAGTATTTGACCCCTTGCTGATTTTGTTAGTTTGCCCACTGACAAAGACATGAACAGTCTATAATTTTAAGGGTATGTTAATTTTAACATTGAGAGATAGAATATCAAAAATAAAATCCAGAAAATCAAATTTTATAAATCTATTTGCATTTTGCAGTGAGAAATAAGTATTTGATCCCTCTGGCAAACAAGACTTAATACATGGTGGCTCAACCCTTGTTGGCAAGCATAGCAGTCAGATGTTTCTTGTGGTTGATGATGAGGTTTGCGCACATGTCAGGAGGGATTTTGGTCCACTCCTCTTTGCAGATCATCTCAAAATCATTCAGATTTTGAGGTTGTCGCTTGGCATCTCGGATCTTCAACTCTCTCCATAAGTTTTCTATTGGATTAAGGTCTGGAGACTGGCTAGGCCACTCCATGACCTTAATGTGCTTCTTTTTGAGCCACTTCCTTTGTTGCCTTGGCTGTATGTTTTTGGTCATTGTCTTGCTGGAAAACCCAGCCATGACCCATTTTTAATGTCCTGGCGGAGGCATGGAGGTTGTCACTCAGGATTTTGCAGTACATGCCACTATCAATTCTCCCATTGATGCAGTGAAGTAGTCCTGTGCCCTTAGCAGATAAACACGCCCAAAACTTAATGTTTCCACCTCCATGCTTGACAGTGGGGATGGTGTTCATTGGGTCATACAAAATGACCGTATGCACTACTGGTGAGGTGGTGCTAAGGTTAGGTTCCCACACCTTGAATAGTATAATAAAAAGAACCTAGCACTCAACTGGATGCTTTTAGTGCGAATTTTATTGTAGTAGTACCCAAACGTTTCGGTCCTGAATAACGGACCTTCATCAGTAGACTACATGTGACAAAAAATAAATATATAAAAATCAACCAAATATGAAAAAAAGAAGTGATAATACAAAACAAAGTATATACATGAAATGTCTGATAAGGAAACAGCATCTACATAAATAATAGGTCAATAGTATAAATAGGGCATGCGCCGAGGAGAGGCACACCGAATATCAAGGCACATTTAAATTCCACTCCGACATTTATAAGAGATAGCCCGAGAACACGAAAAGGGGGAAAGAACCGTACACACCGTACTAGTGTGTAGAATGTGAGACCATACGGTCACAGGGCACTAAAGAAGCAGCGTCTAAGAGAGTCAAGGGAAACCCATAAGAATATTACCAGGGTCTCAAGAGATAGATAAGGGAATGTAGGACATACCTTAGGTTAATGCCGGATATGTGTAACAAGTACTGTGAAAAAATAATATAATATACTATAATGTAATCGGCCGGTAGTATACCAGTGTTTGGGAGAAAGGTCCCAGGTGGCGGTGAGGTTATAATTACCCAGATAGTTACCCAAGTAGGCGGAAGGAGATATATGAAGCTGCCAGCAGACGCGGTGTCCACCGCTCGTCTGTTCTAGGAAGCGGAGAAGCCGCTGTTATGTGGGCGGGGGGCGGGACTAGGCACCGCTAAACGGCCAATCAGCGGCCGCGGGGCTAACCGGAAGTGATGTAGCGTGAAGTAGAGAGTGCGCCGGACGCCCGACCTAGACGCAATATCGTCATGGAAACACAGCGGTATACACAAGGGGGCCCGGAGAGAGCACATAACAAAGTACAAATCCGAAAAAACACATGCGTAGGGGGACAAAAGGGGAAGGTCCTAGAGAAGAGGGCTCCAGATAGTCACAGAGGGTAGTCAGGTACAGGAGTATCGTGGAACTGAAGTGCCTAAACGGAGATTCTGTGACCGGTGAGAAGTCTCCATGGTGATGGTGCTCCTATATAGCCAGGTGATAGACTTAGTCAAGGTGCGTATAGCAGACAATATCCAGTGTATACGGGTGGTAAGACAAGACCTCAATATAGACGACTCTAGGGGAGAAAGAGAAAGAGTCAATCAACAGGATACAGTATATATATATATACATATACTAGCGCATGGTACAATGTTATGAAATTAATAGTAATAATGCAGTCTGTAAAATCCTGTGGAAAAAACAGCAACAACCCGATAGAGCGTTATATAGACATACTATTGATCAGGGACAGGCTTAAAATGATGTGCTTATATCTGTATCAGAGAAAAGAGGCCAAGTCATAATCCCTGTTGAGTCCCAAGGGATGGAGAGTTTCTAACGTATGAATCCAGTACGCCTCCCTCCGTTTGAGACGGGCAACCCGATCACCACCACGACGAATGGGGGGAACGTGTTCAATGACTTGAAATTGTAACTGGGAGATATTATGGCCGCAATTATTGAAATGGAAAGGAATGGGTAGCAATAAATTCTTGCAACGGATCGTGGACTTGTGTTTAGACACACGGTCCCGTACAGCCTGCGTGGTCTCACCGATGTATAAGAGGCCACAAGGACATTTTATCAGGTATATAACCCAGGAAGAGGTACAGGTGAAATAACCTGGAATATTGTATTTTTTACCTGAGCGAGGGTGATGAAAGGAGGAGCCTTTCAGGACATTGTGGCATTGAGAGCAATTGAGGCAGGGAAATGTCCCTGTGCATGGGCCCTGTAGATAACTTTGGCGTAGAGATGGTGTACTGGGTCCCAAATCTGCCCGTACCAATGAGTCCTTCAGATTAGGTGGGCGCTTGAAGCACGGGAGGAATGGATTTTGGAACTCAACTACATTGGGGTATGCTCTGGACAGAAGATGCCAGTTCTGGCGTATAGATCTATGGAGAATGTATGCGAAGGGGTGATAAGAATGAACAAAAGGAATACGGTTAAGAGCTCTATTGTGACGCGGAGGTGACGGAGCAGCGGCTTTTTCTAAGATGGATGGCGGATAGCCCCGTTGGGCAAATTTCGAGGCCATTTCCTGCAGGCGGACTGGTCTGAGCTCTGTGTTAGATACAATCTTTTTAACCCGTTGAAATTGGGATTTGGGCACCGAGTTTTTAGTGGCTGGAGGGTGGAAGCTTGTGTAGTGTAACAAGCTGTTACGGTCGGTGCTTTTAGTGTATAAGTCGGTGGTGATAGAGCCATCAGATTGGAGTATGACCATGGTATCCAAAAAGTTAATTTGGGAGGTGTTATGCGACATGGTGAAAGAGATACCTGGCCAGGCCGTGTTGAGCCAGTCGAAGAAAGACGCGAGGGCTTCCAACGAGCCCCCCATATGCAGAAAATATCGTCAATATAACGTTTCCAGACGATAACGTTGTCACAGAAAAGAGGATGAGAATAGATCAAGCTTTCCTCGAAGTCGGCCATGTAGCAGTTAGCATATGGGGGTGCTACGTTGGAGCCCATCGCGGTGCCGCGGATTTGTAGATAGAAGTCATCCTGAAATAAAAAGTAGTTACGGGTAAGAATAATAGTAAGTAGATCAATACACAGATTAATTTGGTCTGGTGAAAAATCAGAACAGACGAGCGGTGGACACCGCGTCTGCTGGCAGCTTCATATATCTCCTTCCGCCTACTTGGGTAACTATCTGGGTAATTATAACCTCACCGCCACCTGGGACCTTTCTCCCAAACACTGGTATACTTCCGGCCGATTACATTATAGTATATTATATTGTTTTTTCACAGTACTTGTTACACATATCCGGCATTAACCTAAGGTATGTCCTACATTCCCTTATCTATCTCTTGAGACCCTGGTAATATTCTTATGGGTTTCCCTTGGCTCTCTTAGACGCTGCTTCTTTAGTGCCCTGTGACCGTATGGTCTCACATTCTACACACTAGTACGGTATGTACGGTTCTTTCCCCCTTTTCGTGTTCTCGGGCTATCTCTTATAAATGTCGGAGTGGAATTTAAATGTGCCTTGATATTCGGTGTGCCTCTCCTCGGCGCATGCCCTATTTATACTATTGACCTATTATTTATGTAGATGCTGTTTCCTTATCAGACATTTCATGTATATACTTTGTTTTGTATTATCACTTCTTTTTTTCATATTTGGTTGATTTTTATATATTTATTTTTTGTCACATGTAGTCTACTGATGAAGGTCCGTTATTCAGGACCGAAACGTTTGGGTACTACTACAATAAAATTCGCACTAAAAGCATCCAGTTGAGTGCTAGGTTCTTCATTGGGTCATAGGCAGCATCTCTCTTACTCCAAACACGGCGAGTTGAGTTAATGCCAAAGACCTCAATATTTGTCTCATCTGACCACAGCACCTTCTCCCAATCACTCACAGAATCATCCAGGTGTTCATTGGCAAACTTCAGACAGGCCTGCACATGTGCCTTCGTGAGGAGGTGGACCTTGCGGGCACTGCAGGATATTAAACCTTTACAGTGTAATGTTAGCAATGGTTTTCTTGGTGACTGTGGTCCCAGCTGTCTTGAGATCATTAACAAGTTCCCCCATGTAGTTTTAGGCTGATCTCTCACCTTCCTCATGATCAAGGACACCTCACGAGGTGAGATTTTGCTTGGTGCCCCAGATCGATGTCAATTGACAGTTATTTTATTTTTCTTCCATTTTCTTACTATTGCACCAACAGTTGTCTCTTTCTCACCCAACGTCTTACTTATGGTTTTGTAGCCCATTCCATGCTTTCTGCAGATCTATGATCTTGTCCCTGACATCCTTATAAAGCTCTTTGGTCTTGCCCATGTTGTAGAGGTTAGAGTCTGACTGATTGAGTCTGTGGACAGGAGTCTTTTATAAAGGTGACTATGTAAGACAGATGTCTTTAATGCAGGTAATGGGTTGATTAGGAGCGTCTAACTGGTCTCTAGGAGCCAGAACTCTTAATGGTTAGTAGGGGATCAAATACTTTGTTCTCAGTGCAAAATGCAAATAAATTAATCTAATTTATACAATGTGATTTTCTGGATTTTATTTTTGATATTCTATCTCTCAATGTTAAAATTAAGCTACTCTTAAAATTATAGACTGTTCATGTCTTTGTCAGTGGGCAAACTAACAAAACCAGCAAGGGATCAGATAATTATTTCCCTCACTGTACATATAGCCTTAAAGGGATCTGTTTGGGTCACAAAGTCTTCGAAATGGCTATGTACACATGGAGTCTTTTTGCTGAGTTTTTGGAGTAGCAACTCAAAGTTTTGAGGGGGTTTTACGTTTTTGAGATGGATTCGTAGTTTCCATTCAATTTCCGATCAGTTTCTGCTCCAAAAACTCCTTGAAAAACTCTTTGCGCACATAATCAGTGACTGCAAAATCTGATCAAGGAGGTGTAGACTCCTTCAACCTGTGGGTCTTTGGATACTGACCAAATCGTAAGGTTACTCTTATTGAAGCCTGTTTACCCCAAAGCAAAAGAAAATGTCAATTTTGGCCAAAAAGTATGTGTTCGTTTTTTTTTACTCACCCTCACCAGGTCCAGCACTTGAGTCTTCGACACGGCTACCTGCTATTGTTTGCAGCATTGACGGAACATCAACAGCCCTGCAGCCAATCAGTGATTTCCGCAGCTCTGCCGAGTTGATGGCACAAGCCGCTGAGCTCCGTAGTTGGCTGTAGCGCTCCCTACGTGATGTCAGCACTGCAGAGGCCGGAAGCAGCGGTGGAGACTCGGCACTGGATCCGGGGAGGGTGAGTGAAGACCAGGTTTGGAGAGGGGTTTTCCGAAACCGACAAACCTCTTCCATTTTCTTTCACCTTTTTTTTTTTTAATTAAAAGCAAATGTAAAATCATATTCTCATTTTCGGGTCCAATTTTATGGTTTATCAATTAAAGGCTTTTAAGGCGCTTAAGAATGAGCAGTAAAAATGTAACGGAAAGCATCAAACAGGGTCAGATGTCAAGTTCAATGCGACAATTCGCGAATCAAACAGAAACATAATGAAGGTAAGAAAATAGAGCAGAGAGAAAGACAGACACGGAAATCATATAACACATAATGAGCAGGGATTTAAGTGGGAGGAACAGCAAAACACCTGAATATTTAGCCTTGATCACAACGCACAATGCAATGTTCTATAGAAATAACTGAAGAGCATCATACAGCCGCTATTTCTATAGAACGAAAACAGTGTGTGAGATTTATTAATCCTACTGAATATTTAGACAGCGTAATCATAGATTAGGCAGTATGGAAATGGCCACATTTATCATAGTGGCTCATGGAGGATAAATTTGGTGCAACACTATCTAATTTACACCCTCTATTGGTTGGCTTCCACTAAGCCCTTTTGTGTGCCATTTTTTTCCAGCAATAAGATTTGCATTTTCTCATTTTAAGCCTCTATTGTTGCTCACCTATCCTGGGCTCCGCTTCCTTCCCCTGTGTCCACTGCCCTCTGTTGTGCTCCACATAAATTTTTTTTTCAAGTTATCCTATGTGGATCAATGATATAATCTCCCTAAGGCCACCTTCAGTATTTGGTCAGTATTTTACATCAGTATTTGTAAGCCAAAACCAGGTGAGGAAAAGTATACTAGAAACACGTCACCACTTCTGTATTTATCACCCACTGCTGGTTTTGACTTACAAATACTGATGTGAAATACTGACCAAATACTGAAGGTGGGAACCTGGCCCAATCCTGTTTACGGCCACAGTGACACACAAAGTCAGCCATACCTAAGGTCTTCCAATGCCTGCACATGAGGGAAGAGACAGCGAATCAGAAGAACTATACTACATTTATAATTGGGCGTATTTGCTAATATTATTATTACACCTACTACTTATTAGGATAGGATCTCGAAGATGGGATAACCCCTTCATCGGGGTCTAAAAATCTTTTTGACATTTGGGATTTTGGTGATTTTTGCAATCTTTGCCTTTTACAGGCTCTTTGTTTCTTTATGCCTTCTACTTTGATGTGGTCTGCGGTCCTAAATCAACTGAACGGGATCCAAAAAAAAAAGATAGTGAAAAGACTTGAAAACTCTCGGGACAAGCTCACTGACAAAGTCTCAGTGAACTCGTTCTACAGCCGGCAATAGACAGTGCTGCAAAATGGAAGTAATCAAAGGCAAACAGTGCAAAACGTTTAAGGAAACCAAAAAAAAATCTAAAATAATTTTTACACGTGTACGTGCCTTTTAAATGCAACTAAAAGTAAACGTTTTCTTCTTAAATTCTCCGAAATAGTTCAATTTACTCGATGATAAACAGCTAACGGAGGAACGGGAAGGACAAATCTAACGTTTAATGGTAAAAGCTGAAGTACTAATTAAGTGACTCAGAATGCAAATTAGCTCCAGTTTTGCGACGTTGCACTCAGTAAACAAGTCTCTAAAGATGATGCTTTAAGTACGGCAAAAATTAACCCCGTAATGCCATACGTACAGGAAAAAATATATATTTTTTTAATTTTTATTTATTTTTTTTTTTTTACATAAGCCAGTTACATGGCCTGCAGAACTCATTTTCTTGGATTTTTTTTTTTTTTTTTACAAGTTTAGTTGCCTGGAAACTGTGTGTTGTCTGGGTTCTACGCGTATGACTGACAATCCAAAGTAACAATCACACTGCAAATGACATTCCTCTGGGATCGCGAATGTGCCAAATCCCCGATTTCCTGCCTCATTCCCAGCCATTAAAATAATGAGATGACGTCTTCAAATACTCGGGCAGATATTAGCATTTCAGCTTTCCCATAGGCACACATACTGTGTGGAGCAAGTGACGAGTTAATGAAATTTCAGGTACTTGCCCATATGGAGTCTTTTTTTTCTTTTCTTTTCCCTAAAAGCATTAAACTTCTCCTAAATCATGAGAAAAATATATTTCTTTATTAAACCCATCTGTCTCCAAACTATGACACACAATACAATTTTTTTTACCCATTTTCTTCCCAATTATCCCAGTATATCTATGTGATGTAAGCCATACAGTTTTGGGTAATTATGAATCCTCATATTTCATTGCAAACTGTTCCTTGACATTCTTCGAAAACAAGCCTGTAACCACCTCCCGGGGAAGGAATGAGGTTCTTGACTATTTATGGATGAGATAAACACAATTTTGCAAGAAACTTTATATTGGGTTTTGGAAGTAAACAGTGATTTATATGAATGATAGGAAATTATGTTTCTTTGTATGAAAAATTTAGCTGCAAAGTATTAAACAGATTGCACTTTATCGAGAATGTTGAGGGTTCTGAACAACTTTTTAGGGATTTCACATTTTAGGGCTTAAAGGGGTCATTCACTACTCAGACAACCCCCTCCTGTATACGTATGTTTCCCCCCATAAAATAATAATGTTGAGGGAGGATCTAAAGTGATCCTTCATGGTTGACTCGGTGATTTTCAAATTGATCCAACTGAAAATGACCAGACGGAGACGTGTGTCTCTGTTTGGGGGTATCGAGCAGGTCTCTGGCCCCCGTTTATTGTGTATCACTTTTCATAATCATAGAAGTTATACTTCAACCAATCAGCATAAGAACACGCTCACAGTTCTTAACCTAGAAGATTGCAGGAACAGTCTGTACGTCAAAGTCTCGTAGAACAATACACCCTCAGTCTCATGTCCTGTCCAGGTTGAAACAATCAAGGTCTCATAAAAGCTGTGAACTTTACCTAGTAACCAAATTTATCTCAAAAGAGCAAGATGGAGTGGAAAAGCACAAAATGAAGCCTGCTTTAATTTTTCTTAGTTTAACACTTCACAATAACACTTATACTTACCTCCAGTGTCAGCACCATTCCAGCACTGGCTCTCCTAGTGATGGCGTGACATTATTATGTCACAAAATCCCTGTGGCCAATCAGCGATGACTTCACTTTGCTCTTCTAAGGGTGTAATTGACATCCTGGAGAAGTGGGAGCTGCAGCTGCTCACTGACTTCTTCCAGATGTCTGCATGTTGGGCGAGTGAACCCTACACTGATTGGCCACAGAGATAACATAATGATATCATCCAAGCCCTGGAGGAGCCAATGCCGGCCCCAGAGGTAAGTATGTGTTATTATTTTACTGGAGGGAAACCTAGAAATTGAGAAAGGGTTGTTTGAGTCATGGACAACCCCTCTAAAAGCTGTACTAGCAATATTACCTACTAGTACTAGATCCTTGGCTCCATTCATCCTTAATCCTTTGTCCATCAGCACAAAATTTAACCCATCATTCCTGCATTTGTTGTCCTTCCTTTGGTGGGTCTGCAAGTATACACAACCTTAAAAAGGTGAACAGTTTTTTCCTAATCCCATTCCAAATTAATCGTATAAAACCCTATTTGCACTATTGGTCTTCCATCCTTCTCACAAGGACGGATATATCACGTACGTGAAAAATGGACGTCTGAATAAGACCTTGTTGGGAGGTATGATGGTCAGTGTTATCTGAAGTATCTGAGATGGAGATACAATTCTGTGTCTCGGGGCAGGTTTGTGCACATATTTCTTCTACAGATCCTGTTCCCATGTTGAGTGTGGTGCAGGACAGAAAGAAAAAAAAGGCAAACAGCTAGAATTGATCCAAGGTCATGAGGAGAGGTTTTGTGGCGGCTCACCCAACCTACTTGGGTATCCTCTAGAACAGTGTTCCTTAAAGCCATTCCTCAAGAGCCACCAACAGGTCAAGTTTTTCAGGATTTCCTTAGCATTGCCCAGGTGATAATTCCATCACCTGCTCAAGCATTAATTCCATCACCTGTGCAACACCAAGGAAATCCTGAAAACATGATCTGTTGGTGGCTCTTGAGGAATGGAGTTGAGGAACACTGTCCTAGAAGGAAATAGATTAGATGTTTCGCTAAGTACCACAAGTTTTCATGGGAGCAGAGAATAAGCGAACACAAGTGACCTCTGGATATTTTGAGACAAGGAAATTTAAGGTTATGAAAAAGGGTGGCTTGGTTTGAGGTGCTCTGTCTGGCCACTGATGACGAGATATAAGCTGTGTGAATTGTTATCCTAGGTGGTGGTTAGCTTTGAAAGATCTGCTGAAAGAGTGGCTTTTATACATGGATACTACATTTCAACTGCCTAGTTTTTTGTTTTGGGTTTTTTTTTTGCATCTCGGGGTTGACACCTGTTGGCTGAACTCTAGTTTGGTAGATAGCTATTTCTCGTCAAAAGATTGCACTGTCGAGACGACATGTAACTGTCATATCGGTGGAGAGATGGGAGTATTCCATTCACAGTAGATGGTTGACTGACCCTGTGAAAATCTTCAGGTTCAGCCGACTTCCATCTAGGGTTTATAACCTGCTTAAAAATTTTCTCTTAAGGCTCCTTCAGGCATCCATATTTTGAGTACAAGTTCCATCCATGATTTTCATGGATAGCACTTGTAACCATGATATTCTATGGTGCCAGTGTGATGTAGGATTGTTTTCCTCAGAGCAAGTGATCATCGGAAAATATCAGGGACATATCCAAATTTTATACGAGGGTTGGATGAAAATCAGCAATGCAAGTCAATGGGTCTGTGAAAAATTCGCACTGCACTGCCACTCGGATTACAACCGAGTGCTATCTGCTTTCCATGGGCTATCGGGGTGGAGAAATTGTTTGTTTGTTACATAATTTCTCCACATACAAGAAAATCGGACCACACTCTGATCATAATAATCCGTTTTTGTCGTGGTAGGTCTGCATGATGACTTAACTGCACAAAACCAAAGCAAAATCTATAACAGGTCCTCTGCCACATACAATGGATTCCAACCCCATCCCTTTCTCCAAAAAAGAGAGCCTCTAGTTAATTTCTTCCTACATAATGGATAATCAATTGATTTAAATCGATAGGAATAATGATAAGCGATGTTTTTGATGGAGAAATGTAGCCAAAGCTTTGTACTTTCTACAGTTAGCTTGCGCGGTCATAATGTACAGAACAACGTACAAGGTCTACGTGCAATCGTTGTATTCCTGAAGTAATTGTAACAGTGCTATTTACTGACGATAAAAGATCAGATAGAAATATTCATTACATCATAGTTCTTATATCAGCTCAGTACCTTTGACAGCAGTGCGGTATTATATTTGCATCTCCACACTTTTCAGATGTTGATCAACTCTGACTTCAGACACAAATATTACAAATATTATGGTTCAGATGAGCTGATCATTGATGTGGCCAGAGCTCCTTTGTTGTTCATAAATTAAAATATATTGATTTATTAAACCTAAGTTTATATCTTGAAACCTGGTGCCCAAATATAAAGCAAGCTATAATATATATATATATATATATATATATATATATATATATATATTTATATATATATATATTTTTTTTTTTTTTTGAAGCTATGAATACCTTCATGAATAATTTCTGTTATTGTTCAATTGCTTCCTATATGCAAAATAAAATTACTTTCTAAAGAATCGTCGTTAAACCTTTTCTTCTGTTTTTGCTGCTGGAAAGTGTTAGTTCTTTATGTAGCTGAATACATTTTTTTAAAATGTTAGAAAATCTTTCAGAACTTTTGTTCTTGATGGCTCTGTTCCGTCGCTTCATTCTCTGTGTTAGAGATTGCAGGAGGGAGGAGATGGGGTATTTTTCAGAGATCAGCAGCAGAGAGGGGATAATGGCACATTGGAGGGCGTAAAAATGGTATAAACAAGCAGGAAAGCAAAAAGGAGAGAAATACAGTAATAGAGCTGTGCTGATTAGTGATAAGTGAACGTGCTCGGGTGCTAACCGATTGACATCGGCGTGCTCGAAAAATATGTTTGAGTCCCCGCGGCTGCATGTCTCATGGTTGTTAGACAGTAGCAACACATGCTGGGATTTCCTAAAATGCAGACAATCCCTGCACGTGTTGCTTCTGTCTAACAGCCACGAGACATGGAGCCGCGGGGACTTCAACATATTTTTCGAGCACGTCGAAGATATTCAGTTAGCGCCCGCACATGGGACACGAAACACCTAGTGCTGATATATGGAAGCAAGTAAATACAATGTAAACATACACAAAAACCTCGCATCCAGCCTGTATTACTTAGAAAGGCACTCCAACAAATGAAAAATTTGGAACTTGAAGCAGGCTGCAAAAAATTTGAAACTTAACTTGAAGCAGGCTGCAAATTGCGTATGAATAAAAAAGGAGTGGAGATTGCAGACTGAAATGTTTGCAATTTTCTTATAGAAAGGTCATTACGAACACATCCATGTCAAAGGTGATCGTAGCCTTTAAGGGCTAGATCCAGTCTAAATAATTTGTGATTTCTTCTAAACTCAATTCCATAGAATCACCTACGCGTGCACAGCCAAAATAATCATGTAAAATGTAATATATCCAGGATAGTACAAACTTTCAGTAAATTAGCACGTTGTACGATCTCACAATATCAAAGCTAATATCATTGGCGAGTGCTACTGTAGACTTCTTATGTATCTACCTAAACTTTTAATCCTAGACTTTAACCCTGCTGTTGTCTTCGATCAAAAATGACCGACCTTGAACTTCAATATTCTTTAAAATACTCAAGATGCGGCTCTGAAACCGGTGGCTGACCGACCCATCCTCATTTAAGTCAATCAATCACATGTTTCAGAACCGCATTTTGATCACCCCAAAAAATACCAAAGTTCAAAATCGGTCTCCCCAGACCGAGGACAACAGCAGGGTTTAATGGGTTTTCTGGTCTAGTCAACACCTCATGTGCCTTGTTGAAGTCATGGAGGAAGTTCTCCAGTCAATGGATGGGAGGTCCGGCTTAGAACTCGGCTTACTGAGATATATCAGATCTACAGCAAAATTAAGCCACAACTCCAGTAACTCAATGTGATGGTGTACTACAAGGTCATCTATTCATATGAATAGGCCTTATGTAATATTAGAAAGAAATGATCATCTGCTTCCGTGGCTTTTGCCAGCTGATTGCCGAAGATTAAAGCTCTTGCAGAAGACCGTAATGAATCGGACGGGTACTATCCATTGTTTTGACGTTCCCATGTTAGGCTAGTCCAAGGAAAAAAAATCCCTGCATGCCCGAGCTTTATCGGATTCAGATAGCACTCAGCCCTGCAAGTCAATGAGTCTGTGAAAAACAACCGACTGCATATTGGATAACACGAGTGCGGTCCAATTTCCAATGGAGAAGATGGAGACATTTTGTTTTTCCAACTTCTCCTTATCCGAGAAAATCGAAGCGCATAATTGATCCGATTTACTCGGATGGCCAAAAAGTCCGCTAAATCCACAGCGATCATATTTGGGATGACTAATAAGACGATGACCATAACTAATAATAACACCAAACTAGATTAATAGATCCATCAACAGCAGCTTGTTGGAGGTTTCCAGGTACCAATATTTCTGTTATGCACTATGGGGGGAAAAAATGCAGTAAGAAGTGGATGAATTACAATGGTTTTGTTGTTTGCTGATTTTTTTTTAAAAGGTGTTTTCGGCTACTTAGTTAGGTAGTTGTAGAATATATTGCAGAATATTTGTTCTATGGACTATTTACTATCCTGGAAGAAAAAAAACGCCGCAAAGCGATACAGATCTTACTTAGAGAATTGTTTAGCTAAAGACGGGACTTTCTGCATAAGACGGACTCGGCACATCTGTTGCAGCGCTTTCACGCCCGCTCATTGTAAACTGTTTAACTAAGTTTAATATTTAAGTACACTCCTGTCCTTACGACCAGATATTGCAGTTCTGAACATACAAACAAGGGCATATGGACAGTTTATCAAACTACATAAATTACTCATTTCCCCAGCCAAAAGAAATTAATTCAAGCCATTTTTCACTGTTTGGTTGAAGTATAAACACTTTATCTGCAGGAGACGTTTTCTGGGCATTCTTACCTTTTGGAACACATTATGTGGGAGTAGAGATATGAAACATTTGGCTGGGATAATAATAAAATAAAATAGGCACATTTTTCTTACTAGAAAAGAACTTTCCCCGCACCTTCACCAGAAATGCATTACAGGCCCCTCTGGTGGGATGGTATTTGCACATATATTTGATCTACTTGGTGAAAGCATACATAACTGTCACATTGTGACGGTCTTCGGGAAGGAAGGGGGGCCTCAAACTGTCCCTGGAACTGGAACCCTAACTAGCCCTGTCCTGGGGGTACTCTTAAAGGTGGAGAGGCCTGAGTCTCTGACCTTACTATGCTCCTGTTAAACCCTGATCTGTCCCCTACCCCGCCTTATGAGGCATGTGACAGAAATGTAGCATAAAAAGGACACACAAGACAAAAACGGGATAACCGAGAACCTGTATCACACAAAAGCACTAACCAACAATAGGGATGAGGATAGGGACAGGGAGGAATAAACTAAACAGCAAACCTCATAACATTTCTACAACCACTCTACTCCAAACACTTAGCTTTAGCACACAGCGCAGGAAGAGAAATCTTTCACCGGCAGGGACAAGAAGGTCTGATCAATTTATATATGAAGATCTAATGACTAGATCAGAAGTAGCTGAGATGGAGCTGCTTGTTTCTGACCAGCATACACAGGTTGTTAACCAAAAGAAACTAAATTAATATTCAACAGAAATCACACCATCTCTAAAGAAGACCTGCGATTCATTACCCAACATGACCGTCTAATTCCGGGTCTTCCAGGGGGACGTCACACCCTCGTGACAATAACACGCTTTATTTTTTTTAATATAAATTGACTAAAGAATCATCACGTATCATGATCAAAAGGATGTTCCACAGAAATATATATGTCAATATGTTTTTTATTTTTACTACAGAATAGTACTTCTAGACCACCCATATACTATAGGAATCCAGACAGTCCACGTTCTATTCTGCGGTGATGTTCTAAAATGTCACTGCATAGTAGAGCAGCTGTACAACATTGTGTATCTGCATGACTGGGAATGCCCCAAAGAGAAGACACAGATGGTTCTTTACTGTCAGTCTCTGCCTGTCACTGGTGTGTGAGAGGCTGCAGACAATCACACTGCCTCTGGCTGCATAAGGTCTCAGTGGTGGTTGGCCTTGCAGACTAGTGGCCACTTCCCCCGGCCTTAATGTTGTCACTTGGATTTGGACTCGTTTCCCTATGAGTTCCGTACAGTGATTGTACATATTATTGTAGCAACAAGACTCAAAATTGCTAGAAACTGGAAAAACTCCAAATGCCCCTCACTGCCCGAGGTCGTATCACTGATCAACGAAAATTGCCTATCAGAAAAAATAATCGCTACATCTAATAATAATATAGCTCAATTTCAGAAAAAATGGAACAATTGGTTATCTTTCCGTTTAAATACCGTTCTTAAATGACTTTGCAGATTTGCATATAGAGAATGTGATTGGATAGTTATTGTAATGTCACCATTTCCCCTATCCTCTTCCCTTCCCTAATCCCCATAACGTTGTGTTAATTATTAAGAATTTAATGTCAATAAGATGTAATGCTTGACACAATATGTAAATAAAAATTTATGTTTAAAAAAAAAATGTTGTCACTTGGATCTGGGTGCTTATAACTGCCAACTTTCTGTTGGGAGTTGTGGGTGTTTATTTGTATTTGCACTTCCCTGTTGAAGCTTGGAGCTGCAACAGTCGGCTAGCATCCTCTTTGAAGTTTGAAGGACAATGGCGTTTTTCTCTGAGTCGTCTCAAGCTACGTGTTCCCCTTGTTTTGTGTATCCTAGCTGTCTTTAGTGTTAGTGGGGTTCGACTAGCGTTCACCCCTTCCTTCCCTAAGCAGGGCTTACCACTAGGGTCTGACAGGAACTAGGTATCCTGCGCAGTGATAGGTGCGGAACCTATTTAGGGTCTCTTAGGGAAGACAGGGTGACGTTAGATCTGCCTAGGGGTCTCTATTTCCCACTTCCCTAGTGTTGGGCCCTCCTTCCCCTTATCCCTTTGTGTTGCGCTTAGGCTGTCCTACACTGTGCATGGCACTGCCTTCTTGATCACTGAATACACAGCACTGAATAAGTGCTGTGTATACAGAATAGGAAGCACTGGCAGCTTTTCTTCCTCCGGAACTCAGTGATCATACAGTGGGGCAAAAAAGTATTTAGTCAGTCAGCAATAGTGCAAGTTCCACCACTTAAAAAGATGAGAGGCGTCTGTAATTTACATCATAGGTAGACCTCAACTATGGGAGACAAACTGAGAAAAAAAAATCCAGAAAATCACATTGTCTGTTTTTTTAACATTTTATTTGCATATTATGGTGGAAAATAAGTATTTGGTCAGAAACAAAATTTCATCAATACTTTGTAATATATCCTTTGTTGGCAATGACAGAGGTCAAACGTTTTCTGTAAGTCTTCACAAGGTTGCCGCACACTGTTGTTGGTATGTTGGCCCATTCCTCCATGCAGATCTCCTCTAGAGCAGTGATGTTTTTGGCTTTTCGCTTGGCAACATGGACTTTCAACTCCCTCCAAAGGTTTTCTATAGGGTTGAGATCTGGAGACTGGCTAGGCCACTCCAGGACCTTGAAATGCTTCTTACGAAGCCACTCCTTCGTTGCCCTGGCGGTGTGCTTTCGATCATTGTCATGTTGAAAGACCCAGCCACGTTTCATCTTCAATGCCCTTGCTGATGGAAGGAGGTTTGGACTCAAAATCTCACGATACATGGCCCCATTCATTCTTTCATGTACCCGGATCAGTCGTCCTGGCCCCTTTGCAGAGAAACAGCCCCAAAGCATGATGTTTCCACCACCATGCTTTACAGCAGGTATGGTGTTTGATGGATGCAACTCAGTATTCTTTTTCCTCCAAACACGACAAGTTGTGTTTCTACCAAACAGTTCCAGTTTGGTTTCATCAGACCATAGGACATTCTCCCAAAACTCCTCTGGATCATCCAAATGCTCTCTAGCAAACTTCAGACGGGCCCGGACATGTACTGGCTTAAGCATTGGGACATGTCTGGCACTGCAGGATCTGAGTCCATGGTGGCGTAGTGTGTTACTTATGGTAGGCCTTGTTACATTGGTCCCAGCTCTCTGCAGTTCATTCACTAGGTCCCCCCGCGTGGTTCTGGGATTTTTGCTCACCGTTCTTGTGATAATTCTGACCCCACGGGGTGGGATTTTGCATGGAGCCCCAGATCGAGGGAGATTATCAGTGGTCTTGTATGTCTTCCATTTTCTAATTATTGCTCCCACTGTTGATTTCTTCACTCCAAGCTGGTTGGCTATTGCAGATTCAGTCTTCCCAGCCTGGTGCAGGGCTACAATTTTGTTTCTGGTGTCCTTTGACAGCTCTTTGGTCTTCACCATAGTGGAGTTTGGAGTCAGACTGTTTGAGGGTGTGCACAGGTGTCTTTTTATACTGATAACAAGTTTAAACAGGTGCCATTACTACAGGTAATGAGTGGAGGAAAGATGAGACTCTTAAAGAAGAAGTTACAGGTCTGTGAGAGCCAGAAATCTTGATTGTTTGTTTCTGACCAAATACTTATTTTCCACCATAATATGCAAATAAATTGTTAAAAAAACAGACAATGTGATTTTCTGGATTTTTTTTTCTCAGTTTGTCTCCCATAGTTGAGGTCTACCTATGATGTAAGTTACAGACGCCTCTCATCTTTTTAAGTGGTGGAACTTGCACTATTGCTGACTGACTAAATACTTTTTTGCCCCACTGTATAATCGTGCTGTTACGGAGCGGGAGCTGCTGGGATCCAGTCAGCTCTGCTACGCAGGAAGCTGAATTTCCCCTGTAACTGCGGCTAATATATCCACTCCAGTTACAGGGGAAATAAGATGTAAAAAAAGTATTTAAATGTTGAAATGTCTCTCAAAGGTCTTTATGACCTTTATGAGGGACTTTATGATCAGCTTATTGTCAAGGGATTCTTCTGAAGTCCCTGTGCACATTAGATGGCCGCTTTCTCTCCCAACGTTTCCATACACATGAACGCTCGCTCTTGTGTTCTCTATGAGAGCTGATGCCAGACATCTCTGATGGTGTCTTATCTCCGAGAGAACAAAAGGGTCAGCAGTCCGAAATAAGACGTCCGGGGTCCTTCTCTCCCCTGACAGCCATCTGTCTAGGGGTGCCATACACATTAATCAGTAGGGCGAACCCATTGATATTGGTAGACACAGCCAACTTTAGTCTAATGTATATGGATCCCCTATATAAAACCTCACTCAGAAATCCATTCTTCACTTACATGATCTGGAAAGAACAGATACTCGTTATAGGCCAGATTGCCAATTACATATCCATGATTTTCTGAGGACAGGCGACTGCAAAAAAAGATGATGTCCGTTTTTTGATCCAACAGATTGGTAAATGGGAATTTTTCAAAGTGGATTCTTCAGCCTGGTTAGTAGAGGACTCCCCATTTTGTAATGTTCCTATGTGACCATTGTAGGGGAAGAGTGATACTAATCCGGATCATTCCAAAGATCCACTCCTCGACTAATGGGGGGCCAATTCTGACTATTGGAGGGCAAACTTCTTCTCTCTTCAGAGTACCATTTTAAAATTTTAACGACCTTTTCCTCCGAGGTCTATACATGCTGATTTGTAACCATGCCCCTATAGCGGTTTTTTTTTTTACGATCCTTTAAACCCCATGTTCTGCCCTTAAAAACAAATCTATCCATTTCACCTTCCATGACATCTGCAAGTTTACGTACCAAGATATTAATAAAAGACGTTCTGCGGCATGAAAAAAACATTGTGTCCTTTTCTCCCATCCAATGTCGTGTCTATCCAACCATTCTAAAGCCAGATCCGTTTTACGACGTCTTACACAAAGGAGCCATTGTTTTTACCCAGAATCTCTCGCGGCAGAAAGTCACGGTGGTTTAGCACATTAAAAAATGGTGTCTATTATATATATTGGACTAATAAAACATATTACAATGTGTAGAGAACATGGCAGAACTTAAGAGGGAACGTAACGGGCGGTGTTATTTTTTTTTCTATTGAAGTGGATTTAGTTGAGGTTGTGTTTTTTTATGTTTTTTTTTTTTTGCCTTTTAATAATGCCATAACCTCGTGTCACTTCTCCAATACAAATGTGTTATGATTTCTGGGATATAAGTTGAACAATCCAAGCTTTTAAAAGAATCTGGAAATACAATTACCAAAAGCTCGGATCTGAATCTCACACCTCGGCCCTGGGAAAGAAACCGAAAAAAGCAGAACTGCGGTGCAAGAACTTGTTAAGCTCGGATAACCTTTTTTTTTTTTTTCCTCCAGAGAAAGACAAATCTCAGAAAATTTTTGGCTCAGTTTCTATAAGGAGGAGGAAAAATAAAAAAGGTGAACTGAAAAATCTGTTTACTTTTTTGGCTGTTCTCATAGTTGGAGAATTCCCCAACTGTGGAAAAGTTACACTCCAGCGGAGGAAATTATGGAGATTTTTTTTTTTTCGCACTTTTTTTTTCCTTAAGTCCAGATGTTTGCAAAATGGTGTTGAAAAGAGGAGGCCTCAACCCAAGCAGGATGAACAGATACAGATATATAACCCCCCATATGGTGGCATCTCGCCAAAAACCCCTCTCTCACATACGTGATACACCCACAGCAATGTAAACTCCTTTTCCTTAGCTGGACGGCGATATAAAGTTCATGACTGCTTTTGATTACCAGTTTCGCGTTATCTCATCTATGCCGTATCCCGCAGACCTCTTTCCTCTTCGACTTTTAGTCCTCAATGATCAACGTACAGGTCAGAGGACGGGTCATCACTCAGTCCAAATTCTCATCTCCATCTAGAAAAGAAAGCTGCGAAAAGTCAATTTCCCACTGTAGATGACCCAGCATATCATATATGGAAAGCCCACTTTGAGAACGTTGCAATGGAGCGCCCCCAAGGGATAGGGGTACTCGGTACCGGGGTCCTTCGGTTCTCAGAGGGATGTCAGGGTGGCTGACCCGGTCTGTGGCCCTCGGGACGTCCGTGTAAAAGAGGGGAAGGGTCTTTTAAGGGATAAGTTCGTGAAGCCACCTGTGATATTCGGTCACGGTGACCGACGCTGCTTAGGGGTCCGCTGGGGTGATGTTATGGCAGCTAGATGGTATACCTTCCCACAGGTGAAGTGAGTCCCCAGGGCTCCCCAGAGTGTAGATGGTGGATGGTGTGAGGCGCAGTGAAGAACGAGGACACAGGGTTGCAGTCTCTCTACCTTTTACTGAAGGCTTCAGCATACACAGTCCGGATCACCAGATCACAGGGCAGGCAGAGTCCGGCCGGTTTGGAGGCAAATCCAGAGTACCCTTATCCAGTTGGAAATCAGTAGCCTTCCTCTAGCACCTGGATGTTGTAGTCCCTTACTGCTGAGCCTCTCATAAGGTCCTCACAGATGTTGTAGATGTTATCTCTCTCTCTCTGTCCCCCAGATGGATAGGACAAACCTGTATGACCGGTGGCGTGAGGCTTTTTCCAGGGACTCTATCATGCCCCGACCTCTCGTGGGTGCCACCTTGCCTCCTGGGTGTAGGGGCGGATCAGTAACTTGCAATTAGCTGTCCTGCCGGTCTCTGGAGCAAGGCAAAAAGGACTGTTGCTCCCTCGGTGTTCTGGCTACCGGGATCCTGCGCCTTACATGGAGGCAGCCTGTGCAGTTCAGAACTCCTTCTGGTATCCACTCCTTTGCTATGACTTCTTCACCCTCTCTACAATACAGTTCTCTTTTTGCATCCTTTCTTAGGAACTGCCGCACTTAGGGCAGGCGGAGCTCCGTATCCTTCTGTCTAGGCCTCTGACAGGCTCCCACCCCTGTCAGGGACCAACTACCTGAGCGAAGCTCAGCCAGCAACTCCCTAACTTCCTCTCCAGGCAACCAGTTTTACCTAATTGTGAAGAGTGCCCTAATAAATAGGAGCATAGCTCCCCCTGGTGGACAGGAGTATGAAATGTGTTGTATGTTTGTGGTACCTGAATTCGGTTGTTCTTCTTTGCCTCCAAACGTAACATCGCTCTCCCCTAGAGGGAAATGACATTACTGCAACGACCAGGACCCTGGGGCGCTGCAGCAATGCCTGACTTCACCTGTAGAGGCACTGCAGGGAAATCGCCCACAGATTGCAGCTAGCATCATGGGTCCGTAACTTGTTGCAAATTTGAACTTTCAGCAGAATTGTTCATCACAGATTGTTGGTGCATTAAAAGGGTTGTCATGTCCAGGGCTATTTTTAATATGGGCCTGAAAACTAATGGACAGGTAGTTATTGTCTGCAGTGCTGACATCACATTGACAGAACTGCAGCCAATTAGAGAGCTCAGTGCTTGTAACACCCGCATTGATCTCAAAATCAGCACCTATCCTGTGAACTTGTAATGCTGTGAATATCCCTGTAAAGGAAATCCAACAGCAGTTCTTTTTTGCTATGCAATTCGAGAGCATCATGATGTAGGGGATGAGACCCTGATTCCAGCGATGTGTCATTTACTGGATTGTGTTGATGTTCCCATAAAATCAGTGTTTTATTAGCAGATTATCACTACAGGACTAGGTGTCTCGTGCCTCCTGGTCCAACCACGCTCCCACCACTGATTTGCAGCTTTCTGCCTATGCACAGTGTACACCGAAAGCTGCCAATCAGTGGTGTGGGTGGGGATATACAGGAATCAGGATTCAAAGCTCATGCTAGACCTACAGCAGAGAAAACTATGATTGTATCAAAATGACAGCATGCAAAGCAATAAGTGACACATGGCTGGAATCAGGGTCTCTGCCCCTACATCACGCTGCTGTCAGGTTACATGGCAAAAGAAACCCTTTAAAATCCAACAGAGATCTGTAGAAAACTTCTAAGCAATTTTCGAGTCAACAGACACTTTTTTTTTTTTCCATTCCATGTCTCCATCTGACCTTGTGCTTTCCAATTCCCTGTGTTTCATGTGAATATTCTCACCCGTTACTTTCCCAACCAGCTGTGAATATTCTACGGTTCTAACCCATGTCAGCCTAATAAACGTTAATTATCAAAGAAGAAGGCGTCTACGCTCAGTTGACTTTTTATTTGTCTATTAAATCGAAAATTCCAAATAAACACAATTTCTATATAGGATACATTAATTGGGTCTGGTTTAAAAAAAAAAAAAAAGTCTGTAATTGTTATTAGAAAGCCGGTTGGTAATGCTGAGCGCCAGAGGGTCATTTTGACACTTTTTTTTTTATTTTGCCTCTGCAATAAAACGTTCCCACGATGACGAGCTCCTTCGCCAGCGAAATCCTCCCATATGTGAAGTGGTTTCTACAGCTCTGGGCGTTTCCATTGTTCACTCTTGCGGTCAGCGAGGACTTTACATGGTCTGCAATTAATAGACCTGGAAAAAAAAACAAAAAACAACCTGATAAATAAAAACGAGAAGCTCGGCGCCCCCCACGGTACAAGCTTTTGTTCCTACATTGCTCGCGTTCATGATCCATTACATCTCTCCGAGTTCCAAATATTAATTAAAAGATGCTGTTTGCGATAATGAATTAATTTTTGTCAACCCGTTTCCAGCTTCTTTTTTTTTTTTTTTCAAAAATTTTTTTTAAAAAAAATTAATATTTAAAAGCACTTGCTACTGTTTATATTCAAGATCTCAGCCAAACTGATGTCTCACTGCAAAATGCTTGTAAACAATTCTGTTCTACATTAGTGAAATGAAAGCTTCTGGAGGGAAAATAATCCGGAGAAAACAGAGCTGGTTATGTAATGGGGCTTCCAAAAAAGGTTACTGACTCATTATAGATGGACAGAGCTGGAAGATTTACTATCATTGTATATATAGAAAAAAAAAGTGTAATAATGAGTCATTTATACGGACGGGCAATCGTGGATATTATCATCTAACTCATTATTAGAACACAACATACCCGCACTTCTTCACTTCCCAATTATGGGGTCAAACCTTATAATTAAAAGGGTATTCTCAAGTTTGGAAGTTATGCCCTATGTGGGCCATAGGGGATAACTTTCTAATTGTTGAGGAACCCCACCAGTCCCATGAATCGTGGCTTTGAAGATCACCGAGTAAACTAAGCGGTAGTCAATCATGTGCACGACTGTTTTTTATTTTTAATGGGACTTCCGGAGATGGTGAGCGCTGCACTCGCATTCCCATGAGAATGAATGGAGTGATGTGTGAATGATCAACCAGCATCAGCCTCATTCACACATGGGATCTGCAGATCCCTGTGTCTCGGGATCGGTGGAGGTCCCAGTGATGGATACCTCAGTGATCGGGATGATATCCCCTATTCTATGATTAGGGGACAACTTCACTTAATTGATAATATCCCTTTAAGGGACTGCTTCACTGTGTTCAGTCTTTAGAGCTCGTACGCACGACCAATTATGTTGGATGAGTACTATCCATAGTTTTCACCATGTGTCTATGATCGTCTCATGGGCTGTGCCAAACATTGGGTCAAAATCCGCAAAACAAGTCCATGAAAAACATCAGACCACACTCTGATGACTTCTGAGTGCGGTCCGATTATCACAGACCGACAGAATGGAGAGGGTGGAGAAACTTTTTTCTTTTCTCTCCACCTCCAAAAAATGCTTATGGCACCCTGAGCAAACTCTGATCAAACTCTGATGAGCGTCTGATCAAACTCTGACGAGCGTCTGATCAAACTTTTACGAGCGTCTCATCAAACTCTGACGAGCGTCTCATCAAACTCTGACGAGCGTCTCATCAAACTCTGATGAGCGTTTGATCAAACTCTGATCAGCGTCTGATCAAACTCTGAAGAGGGTCTGGTCAAACTCTGATCAGCGTCTGATCAAACTCTGATGAGCGTCTGATCAAACTCTGATGAGCGTCTGATCAAACTCTGATGAGCTTCTGATCAAACTCTGATCAGTGTCTGATCAAACTCTGATCAGCGTCTGATCAAACTCTGATGAACGTCTGATCAAACTCTGATGAGCATCTGATCAAACTCTGATGAGCATCTGATCAAACTCTGATGAGCATCTGATCAAACTCTGATGAGCATCTGATCAAACTCTGATCAGCGTCTGATCAAACTCTGATCAGCGTCTGATCAAACTCTGATGAGCGTTTGATCAAACTCTGATCAGCGTCTGATCAAACTCTGAAGAGGGTCTGATCAAACTCTGAAGAGGGTCTGATCAAACTCTGATCAGCGTCTGATCAAACTCTGATCAGCGTCTGATCAAACTCTGATGAGCGTCTGATCAAACTGATGAGCGTCTGATCAAACTCTGATGAGCGTTTGATCAAACTCTGATCAGCGTCTGATCAAACTCTGATCAGCGTCTGATCAAACTCTGATCAGCGTCTGATCAAACTCTGATCAGCGTCTGATCAAACTCTGATCAGCGTCTGATCAAACTCTGATCAGCGTCTGATCAAACTCTGAAGAGCGTCTGATCAAACTCTGAGCGTCTGATCAAACTCTGATGAGCGTCTGATCAAACTCTGATGAGCGTCTGATCAAACTCTGATGAGCGTCTGATCAAACTCTGATGAGCGTCTGATCAAACTCTGATCAGCGTCTGATCAGAGTGGGAGTGTTTTTCTCGAATGGAGAGAAAACAGTCGTCTGCGCCATACTTAGAGCTTGTGCCCAAGACCATATAAGTCAGACGAGTGATATCTATGGTTTCAATGGCTAGTACTCGTACCCATGTTATTCTATGGGGCTGTGCACATGTCCGATAATTTCCTTGGATATTTTAATTCATGCCCAAGATGACTCCTAGAATTGGATGGCACTCGCCCATTCAAGTCTAATGGTCCATAAAAAAAAAATCATGGAGGGACAGCATGGAGAAGGTGGAGAAACTTTTTTTCTTCTCTCCACCTTTGAGAAAGTCAGATCCCACTCTGATCAGAGTCTGATTAGCATAATTGGACCATTTTTCTCTGATGGAGCTAGGGTTGCGTGACCCTAGCTTTAAAGTTAGGCCCCAAAGTATTACAGGAGGTAGAAAGAGTGGTTGGACAGAAACATGAAATACTGTAAATCTGTCAATAGGCAAGTATGCCAGGGATTGGATCAATAATTTAAAGTCTATGTATACGTAATACCTTTGCACCGACTTTTTGGTTATTGTTGATTTGCTTCCCAATTGAAAAGGTAAGCAACTTTCTAAATCATCCTAATTTAAAAAAAATGTTCCACCACTTTTCTGCTATGGAGAAACTATAATTCCTTTATCTAGATGAGTACTCTGCCAAAATATTGCAAATCCATCAGAGTTCCTTCTCCTAACACCTCTCCAGCCTTTTTCTCAGTATTAGAGATGTGGATTTTTACACATAGGATTTTCACACAGTGGAAAGGGGAGTACGTATTTACAGTTTCAGGGAGGGGAGAGAAAGTAAGCTATAGGAAAGGAGGAAAACACATGAAGGAGAAATAAGTGTGGGTGTATGGTGTGCTGATATATGAGCTAGTGACATAGCAGCATCCGGGAAATACACAGTCCTCACATCCAGCCTATATTACTGAGAGAGCCACTCCCACAACAGAAAAATCTGAAACTTGGTTCAGATTGCAAACTGCATATCAGGGGATCTGAAAATGAATAAAGGAATGAAGATTTCTGACAAATGCATTTTTTCCATGTAAAAGGGGCTGATGGCTATGGTAAGAAGAATATTAGGGTCTCTATGCACATTATAGTCAGGCAAACCCTCAAATTCCTGCACGACTATAAGACCACCTGATGCATATGGGGGCTCTCATGGTGACGAGCAACAATAGGTCACAGGTTTGGGGCAGGTTGGGAGAGATTGCTCTTCAACTGCTGCTATTTGTTGTGTTTGACCATCCTTGGAGATTCTTGGGAAACGGAGTCACAGGGGCAATAAAATAAAGGATGCGGGGTGCGCATTGTGAAACTACCAGCTTTGGCCCCAACATTGGGTTGGTTGGCTTCGGGCTCCACCAGTCTGACTATTGCAGCTTGCGCTAGTGATGTCTTGCTTCTATACAGCTATTCTCTCAGAATTCTCTGCTTTTTTTGTGTTGACAGCTGTAACTTCAAAACTATACGAATCATTTACTGAAGTCCCCCAGATTCAGAAATGTAGAAAAATGCAGCCCTGGATTTATCAAAAGAAAGGAATCCTGCTGAAAGCTGTGGAGTCTGCCCTACATAAATCTCATGAGGTTTTTGATTTGCAAGGAGGGGGGAGTCTGAAGGGCAGACGTACCTGGTACTGTGCTTTACAGCTACAATGCACGGCAAAAAAAAGCTTCACCTTGCTGGGCCTATAATGCACAGACTTAGGGTCCATGCAAGATTATTGTGTTTGATCGTTCCCAGGATTGCTCGCTGTTGATAATCTTGCAGTGTAGACAAAGAAAAATGCTTGTTCGTCGGGTGAAATGATTTTTTTTATTTGCCCATAAGATCATCGTTCTTGACATCATATTGACCTTTGTGCTGCCGAGAACAATGGCAGCCTATGTGCCCTGAGCAATCTATTATGCATTGTTCAGTTTCAGTCCTTACAAGCTGTTTTCCTGTGTAAGCAGGCTATGAAAGAGAGCCAATGAGCAAACATGTGCAAGAGGGTGTGCCGCAAAATGAGATTCCCCACAGAATGCCAACTACTGCCCAAATGGAACTCTGCGGAACTAATAAGAGAGGAGAGTGTTTGAAGAAGAGCAAGTCTAGACGGAGTACCAGGTCACGTGACATTAGGCTACGTTCACATTTGCGTCGTTGGGCGCAGCGTCGGCGACGCGAAGCAACGCAACCAACAACGCAAATACACAATGCAGCGTTTTGCGACGCATGCGTTGTCATAGGATCGCAAAGAGCAGGAATTTCAGCGCAGGGAAACGCTACAAGTAGCATCCTCTGCGCCCTGTCTGTGCGTCAATATGACGCATGCGTCGTAAAACGCAATACAACGCATACCGGCGCATGTCCATGCGCCCCCCATGTTAAAGATAGGGGCGCATGACGCATGCGTCGGTATGCGTCGACGACGCTGCACCCAAAGACGCTAATGTGAACGTAGCCTTAGTGACACAGTTCCCCAATTTAAAAGACTGGAGTGACAAGGCAAGAAGAGAGTTGGCATGAACGATGAAAAGTAGCAGGATTTGACCTTGGAGGGATGCACTCAGGGGCCCAGATCAGCAGGCTGCTGTGTGCCCGTGAGTGAGATCCAGGCTGCTCCAGGCAAGATTCAAGGACCAGACCATGACTGGAGATGGTGCTACCATCCCCAAGAGATCAGACTGTCCTAGGGGTTTTCCACCTCCTATGTGGGAGCAGGCGATGGTGCAGGTGACAGAGGGGGCTGTCACCAATTTCTACATGTAGGGAGCTCCAGCACTACCCAAAGCCATGTCAATTACAGCCCAAGCACCTGGGAATCGGGCTCCAGGAAGCAGGTGGAGGCAGTCTCTCCAACCTCCCAAGATAGGAGAAGACGACGCAGACACCTGAAGAGGATTACTGTATTACACTCCTTATAATTTTTTCCTGGCTTTGCACTTTGTGCAAAGCCTTTATGAATGTAGGAGTACATCAACTACACTTTCAAAATATTTCCGTTCAAAATTTTTCTGGATTTTATTATTCATCCAAAAAGTACTATGTGCTTTGTGTTACATTACGGTAGCATCTAAAACAAACAAAAAAAATGAATGTTTTATTTTCAGTCCTTACTTAAAGTGGAGTAAAAGTGTGACACCATTGTTCTCATCAGCGATCTGGGAGTCAGAGATGCTTCCAGGGGTCTTCCACATTCAGTTCTCCTTCTATTCTGCACTTTTTCCATCCAACGCAACATTTTCACTGCCCCCCAGATCTCCTTGGATGTCTGCTGGAAAAATGCTCGGATTTCCCATTGACTCCCATTATACTTGTTACTCGAAACGAGCACCTGAGCACTAAGAATTGCTCGGTTCGAGTAACGAGTGCTCACTCATCCCTACCGGAGACCCCCGATGGGTCTTGGAATATAAAGGGGATTATTGTAGTGGCACCTTTATTTACCATATAATGTACTGGAAAACGGGGAAAAAATTCCAAGTGTGGCAAAATTGCAAAAAAGTGCAATTCTACAATTGTTTTTTTCAATAACCTGCCATTATTATTCTCCAGGTCATTACGAATTTGTAGCCACCAAACATGTCTAGGTTCTTTTTTATTTAAGTGGTGACAAAAGATCTAAACGTTGTTAAAAAAAATAAATAAATAAATTGCTTTGTTTTCAGACACCCCTAGCATCTTCATTCTTTGGGATCTGGGGTTGGGTGAGGGCTTATTTTTTACGTACAGAGATGATGTTTTTATTGATCCTATTCTGCAGTAGATACGATGTTTTAATCACCCGTTATTGCATTTGAATGCAATGTTGCGGCCACCAAAAAAACGTAATTCTGGGGTTTTGACCTTTTTTTTCACTACGCCGTTTAGTGATCAGATTAATTCTTTGTATATATTGATAGATCGGGCGATTCTGAACGTGGTGATACCAAATATGTGTATTTTCTTTTTTTATTTTTGTTTTACTTTTTTATTTTAAATGGAGGGAGATTTACATTTTTATTTTTTTTACTTTTTTTATATTTTTTAAAACTTTTTTTTTACTCTACACTTGCTACAATGGTGTCCATGGGAGACTAGAAGCTGCGATCATCCGATCACCTGTGCTTCAGCCCTGCTCTATGTAGCAGATATTCTCACTTGCTATGTGCGCCGACCACTCGGAGGCATTCATAGCGATCCAGCAAATACAACCACGGGGGTCTGCTGCAGACCCTGGGTTGTCATGCCATTGGCGACCCACAGTCATGTGACACGGTCGCCGATGGGGGGGATTAGTGATGCAATCATGTTATATGGGGCTGTGAGAGATTGACAGTGGCATTTAACAGGTTAAAAGCCGCGGGTGGATCTCGGCGCATGTCAGGAAGGGTCAGCAGGTTTTTGCTGTTTGATCTGAGAGAAGCATAATGTAGGGTCTGAGAGCCTGATTCTAGTGATATGTCACTTGCTCAACAGCTTGCTGTAGTATCAATACTTTTATCAGCAGGAGATTATCACTGCTGGACTAGGTATCACATGCCAGGTAGTCCAGCTAATCGGTGTAACCCCACCACTGATTAGAAGCTTTCTGCCTATGCACAGTGTACACAGGAAGCTGCCAATCAGTGTTGCGGGTGGGGTTATATACAGCTCAGCATTCTGAGCACTACTAGACCTGCAGCAGAGAAAGCAGGGATTCTATCAAAACATCCTTTTAGCCCTAAAAAGAAGACCAATACTATATTATTAGCCAAAAGAGCCCAAACATGTTGTGTTGTTTGGTTAAAGGAAAGCATCCAGAGTCAGGTATTTGCTATCTAATCTGAGAGCACCATCATGCAGAGGCTGAGACCCTGATTCCAGTGATGTGTCACTTGCTGGTCTGCATGCTGTCATGTGTTTTCTCTGCTTTAGATCTAGCAGAGCTCAGAATGCTGATCTGTATATAAAATGAGATTATCGCTACAGGACTAGGTGTCTCGTGCCTCTTGGTCCAACTATGCCCTAACTACTGATTGGCAGTTTTCCGCCTATGCACAGTGTACACAGAAAGTCACCAATCAGTGGTGTGGGCGGGGTTATACAGAGCTCAGCGTTCAGAGCACTGCTAGATCTACTGCAGAGAAAACTGTGATTATATCAAACTTACAACATGCAGCGTAGTATAGTAATACATCATTGGAATCAGTGTCTCAGCCCCTACATCATGCTGCTCTCGGATTACATAGCAAACGCCAGGTGATAGATTCAGGTGACTGTATCTATGGCAGGAAACTGTTACATCTGCCAATTCCAACACCCAATGTCCCAAATCAAACCAGATTTAAAAAGGATCCTGGAAGCTGTTACTTAACTGCAGCTGTAATGCCAAAGGTTGTCAGCGTCTGCCGTGCTCGCTGAGCGTTAGTTACAAGCAGACGAGGTGCATCTGGGATATATTATACTTATTTACTGGGAAAATTGCTTTCTCCCGTCTACATATACTGCTAATGTCTGCATTAACAATCTAAACATTGACCGTGCCAAAAAAGCCTGATTCCTCCTATAAGTCCCCTCCTGTAGATAATGCC
Source organism: Ranitomeya imitator (assembly GCF_032444005.1). NCBI lineage: Eukaryota > Metazoa > Chordata > Amphibia > Anura > Dendrobatidae > Ranitomeya > Ranitomeya imitator. The sequence goes on along the minus strand of NC_091291.1, from coordinate 113,971,990 downwards.
TGAGGATACCCAAATTCAGGAATGGGTTTCCTATAAACATTGTAGTTTTGACCTTTTACGTCTGGATAATTTACACAATGGGTTTGATTTATATGATTTAGCTTGATTGCTTGCGCTAATCAGTCAGCAGGAAAATGATGCAGCGAACGTCGAAAGTTTGTGGAAATTACTGAACACGGTTGATTCCTTGGCTCTACAGTTTCTACTAAGCATATCCACAATCCTCGGACACTTTGTGGCTAAACACTTTCTTCGTCAATTATTTTCCTGAAAGTTCCTTAAAGGGAACCTCTCTTCCATAAAGACCAGATTTGTGGAGTATAAGACTAATAGTTGTCCTGCGGACAGATTCTCCCACCTGAGCTGTGGATCTATGCAGCTGCTCCAGAGTGACCATGGGCTTCTTGGCTTCTTCTCTAATTAGTGCTCTCCTTGCTTGGGATGCCCATTTAGGTGGACGGCCATGTCTTTGTAGGTTTGTGGATGTGCCATAGTCCTTCCACTTTTTGATCAGTGCTTCATATGATGTTCAGAACTTGGGGTATTTTTTATAACCTAACCCTGCTTTACTCTTTTCCACAACCTTATCCTTGACCTGTCTGATGTGTTCCTGACTTGTTCCTTTATCCCTGACCTGTCTGGTGTGTTCCTTTGTTTTCATGATGCTGTTTTGAGCCCTAATGTTCTCAATCAAACCTCTGAGGCCTTCACAGAACAGTTGTGGTTATACTGAGAATAAATTACACACCGGTGGACTCAATTTACTATGTGACTCCTGGAAACAATTGGTCACTCAGGATTTTTTTTAGGGGTATCAGACTACCGGGGGACTGACTAGAAATGTACGTCACAATTTTCAGCATTCTGTTTTTAATATAGTTGGAAAAACATGTATAATTTCCTTTACACAAATACCGTATTTTGCGGATTATAAGACGCACCGGTTTATAAGACGCAAACCAAATTTTGGGGAGGAAAATAGGAAAAAAGTTGTTGTTTTTTAATAAAGTGATGTGTTATAATCGGCTTTTGCAGTAGCTTACCTGGGAAACAGTGGTGGTGGAGCGGGGTCCCAGGGGGCAGGGTTGCTACTGGCTTCAGGCTGATAGCTCGGGGTGTTCAGCAGCAGCAGGAGTCAGGCCATGGCTGCAGGCCCCAGGCTGGTATGATATGGTGTGCAGTGGTGCCGGAGCTCCAATGACATTTTGTGAAAGCCCAGAACCCCACACCTTCCATACTTTCTAATGCGGTGGACTCCAGGAAAATGGCAGACGGAGGTGACTAATGCGCATTTGAGATGTTCTCGGGAGCTGAGATCTAAGCATCGAGATCTTAATTTGCTCATGTGCCACCTCTGGCGGCCAGTTTCCCGAAATCCACCACATAGAAGAGTATGGGAAGTGCGAGGCTCCAGGCTGTCCCAAAATGTCAGAGGAGCCCCACCACCACAGAACACCTCATCGTATCAGCCTGGGGCTACCAGCCATCGCCCGACTCCTGCCTCTGCCACCGCCAGAAGCTTCCAGCAACGACCCTAGGACCCGGCCCCACCGCAGCTATAATTTGGATTATAAGATGCATCCCCATTTTCGACTCAAATTTTTTTGGGGAAAAAAGTGCATCTTAAAATCCAAAAAATACGGGTAAATCCCTCGACACCTTTATATTTTCTATCTGTTGCTGCATTTTTAAGTAATTAGTGTGTTCATTTATATGCAAACGAGGCATTATGCGCTGTGGACGTGACCATTCCGAGGTGGTGACGCGACATTGTCCGATTGTCAGTTGCAGGTGTTACTATTTCAGCAGAGTGGATGGAATATTGATGAGCTGCAGCCAAAGAACAGCCTACACGTGACTCAACAATGTCATGTTACCTTTGGAAACAGCGACACCAACATCATGGGAACAGTGCCGTAGGTGGAGGTCAGTATACACTGTTATTATTTTTATTCAAGTCCTGAATTGATTAAGCTTTGGTTGTCAAATAGTGGACAACCCCTTTAAATCTAAAGGGGTTCCTAGGCTGATTAAACAGAATTCCGTAAGAAGATAGGAATGGTTTGGAAAGTGTCTTTTTCCTTAGACTGTGCGTTAGGACACTGATGATTGCCTTGACCACGAACACCCTCATCATTGGCTAACATTTCTAGGTCAAGGTCATCTTCTGTTATACTAAGAATAGAGGATTCTCTTTCTTCGCTCCTCACTACTTTCCGTTGTACATGAAAGGCGAGAAAAGAGCATCATGTCAGTTACAAGTGTTCAGCCTTATACCGTAAAAATCAGAATGACGGCTCAATCCCATACGTAAAGCTTTAAAATTAAAGGTCCATTACAGCAATGGTCTACCGAAAATACAACATCTCTAATTCCTGTATTGGTCCTCCAAAAGGAAATAGGTAGACCACCGTCCAAGAAAGATTATAGTTTAGCATTACTTACCTTAGAGAGTAACAAATTAGGGGACCTTTTTACTATGTACAGATGTTTATTTAATGGTCCTTTATCTTATGGTCCTTTCTGGCTACTACGGAAAGAGGCTTTATCATCACCATAGACCGTGATTCTTTACTGTAAAAGTAGTAAGACTATAAAATTGCTGTCTTAGCTGTAAATGTTTAAGATGAGTAATAACTCCAGGGATTTAGCGATTATGAATATGGAAGCAGGTAGACTGAGTGTGCATGACGGACGACGTGACGGCGCAGCTCATCTGTTTTAGGATGACCCTTGGTGTGCCCTACGCCAGAAATCTTACTCCTTTGAGGTTTTTATGTCATGGCGCCCACCACTTATCAGACACGGCTGAAATATTAAGAGGTGTGTGTTTGACTCCAAGACGTCCATCCACCAAGACCAGCGAGAAAATCACCGATCTTGATGAATTGGGGCCTTGGAAAACATTGTTTCCAACCAAAGCCTTGAGACCATCTGATGACCCAGTGATACAAGCTAACAGTGCTTACCACCGAGCCACCAAGCTATCCCATATCTGAATACTCCAGGGAAAGCTAAATTGGCAATCTGATAAATCGGAGCCTTGGAGAACATTGTTTCCAACCAAAGCCTTGAGACCATCTGATGACCCAGAGATATAAGCCAACAGTGCTAACTACTATGCCACCAAGCTAACCCATAGCTGTATACTCCAGGGATAGCTAAATTGTCAATCGTGATGAATCGGGACCTTGGAAAACATTGTTTATGACCAAAGCCTTGAGACCATCTGATGACCGAGAGATACAAGCCAACAGTGCTAACTACCATGCCACCAAGCTAACCCATAGCTGTATACTCCAGGGAAAACTAAATTGTCAATCGTGATGAATCGGAGCCTTGGAGAACATTGTTTCCAACCAAAGCCTTGATACCATCTGATGACCAAGAGATACAAGCCAACAGTGCTAACTATCATGCCACCATGCTAACCCATAGCTGTATACTCCAGGGAAAACTAAATTGACAATCTTGATGAATCGGGACCTTGGAAAACATTGTTTATGACCAAAGCCTTGAGACTATCTGATGATCGAGAGATACAAGCCAACAGTGCTAACCACCATGCCACCAAGCTAACCCATAGCTGTATACTCCAGGGAAAGCTAAATTGTCAATCGTGATGAATCGGAGCCTTGGAGAACATTGTTTCCAACCAAAGCCTTGAGACCATCTGATGACCGAGAGATACAAGCCAACAGTGCTAACTATCATGCCACCATGCTAACCCATAGCTGTATACTCCAGGGAAAGCTAAATTGTCAATCGTGATAAATCGGAGCCTTGGAGAACATTGTTTCCAACCAAAGCCTTGATACCATCTGATGACCGAGAGATACAAGCCAACAGTGCTAACTATCATGCCACCAAGCTAACCCATAGCTGTATACTCCAGGGAAAGCTAAATTGTACTTATACTCTACAACAAGTCTTTTCTTTGGGGGGTGGAGAAAATGATTTTGATGTTGGATAAAACCGATAGAATATGCACATACTTTGTGTTGTCAGGCACAATAACGAAAAGGGGCAAAATTTGTCCTTTTGGTTGTTCATTCCAACCAAGATACAATCTTCTGAAATAGAATACTGCCCCTAGTTGCAAATAAAAAAAATTATGATCACAGTATTTTATTTATTTATTTATTTTAATTTGCAAAAATTGACTAAGCAACAAAGCGAAAATATCATGACGTGTATTTCTTAGTTTATGAAAATAGATTTCAACACAAGGCACAGATTTTTTACATTATGTGGTTACCAGAGTTTATTTTTTTCCTAGGACTGTAATTTTATTGTGCCACCGAAAAGGTTAACAGAGACATTATATAACGGATATATTTTCATTTCTCCATTAGGACACAGTAACGTGTCACACAGTGAATTCTGGGTCGAGTTATGGGAAGGATTCTTTAATTCCTGGACTCTCCACTTCATTAGGAGCAAACATTTTCCATCTCCATCTGGACAATAAATTCTATTCAGAATAATGCAACCTGTATAAAATCCAGTTCTTCAACAATTTTATTTCCGAAGAGTCAAACATACCTTCCCAGCAAAAATACACTGTTACTTGCAAGAAATCTGCTGAGATTATCAAATACCAGATATTAAAAGAATAGAAAGAATTCTCTGTAAGAAACCAGATAATTCTTTTTGGACATTTCTGGTCTATCTACAGGATAGCTGTAAATCCACCACCAGAAGATCTACCTGTCTTGAGAGCGGAGCATTGTTGCATGATGTCGTTCGTGGATTCATGGCTTCGCATGCGCAATTCCCTCCATTCACGTTCCGTGGGCAATTTTCATTGCTGCCCTGAGCATACGCGGCCATCTCTGTTATGACCTGGTGGTTAGGAGCACCCGGAATGACCTGATAGTTAAACCTCATACAGGACGAGCTCTGGGATGTGGGAGCTCTGCTGACCGCAAGCCCTAATCCTATCACACACACTAAAAATAGCCATGGAGCGCTCCTGACCAGACCTAGGCGCCTCGTCACAGCCTAAGAGCTATCTAGCCCTAGAGATAGAAAATAAAGCCTACCTTGCCTCAGAGAAATTCCCCAAAGGTAAAGGAAGCCCCCCACATATATTGACTGTGAGTAAAGATGGAAGTCACAAACGCAGAGATGAAACAGGTTTCAGCAAAGGGAGGCCAGACTTACTAAATAGACAGAGGATAGGAAAGGTAACTTTGCGATCAGCACAAAAACCTACAAAAGACCACGCAGAGTGTGCAAAAAAGACCTCCGCACCGACTCACGATGCGGAGGGGCCACTCTGCATCCCAGAGCTTCCAGCTAGCAAGACAAAATCATGATAACCAGCTGGACAAGAAAACAGTGAACAAATAATGACTATCAGGAACTTAGCTTCTGCAGGAGAAGGCAGGTCACCAGAGAGATCCAGGAGCGAACTGAACCAATGCAAAAACATTGACAGCTGGCATGGAGTAACGATCTGAGAGGAGTTAAATAGAGCAGCCAACCAAAGGATAAACCACGTCACCTGTGTAAGGAACCTCATAAGCAGCAGCTTCACTCATAGCCACCAGAGGGAGCCCATAGACAGAACTCGCCGAAGTACCACTCACGACCACAGGAGGGAGTTCGACAACAGAATTCACAACACATCTCTCTGTTATGGAGAGCACCTGGCGGAACTCTATTATGGTAAATGGACGCACATCTGTCACAAATTTATGGAATATCTAGTGGATATACCCTTTAGAAGAGTTATTATCATCATGATAAATGGTTAAAATTGAAGAATGCTTGTAAAAACTTGTGCAGCACCCCAGGTGACCGGTTGCTGCAGTGATGTTGCTTTTCCTTCGGGGAAGGTAATGATGTCATGCTCAGAGGCAATGGAGTTCTCTTCACCAGGTCAAAAAGACAAAAACCTGACTGGCACATCCAGACTAGTGTGAATAGGTGCATACCAGGAGGAGGTACCTCCATATACAATATACAAAAAAGGTTGCACTCTCTCATGCTGTGGATGTGCCAATCATGTTTTTGTCTTTTGTATGTTTGCTTACTGACCAAGCACTCCGCCCTCCACCAGGTGGTGATTTTAATTGCAGCAGATCCCTAGCTTACCCATAAATGCAGGCATTGCTGACAGAGGTGTCCACATTCACCCAGGAATTCAGTCATCAGCCTTAGAGAGGCATTGACACAGGCCAGGGACCCATCAGACTGAGACCAGCTTGACGTTGGTTGATGGGCACATAATATTTGGCCAAATTTTATGCCAAGCATATCATATTTTTTCCTAATTCTCCAAAGCCATATTGCTATTCAAATTTCACATATTCCAAATTGTCATGCTTTAGCATGATAGAGTGCAACCTTTTTTGTATATTATACTCTTCACCTGGTAAGGCACACACATGCAACACATTCTGAATCCAGGCCAGGAGGGGGAGCTCAAGATCCGGATTCAGGGGAGCTTCTCTAGGCTTTATGTATCCTGACCTGGAGGAGGAGCTAGGGAGTTGGTCCTGGGAGACCAAGCAGAGCAGATGTCTAGGAGAGACGCAGTGCAGACAGAGAGGCCTGGCAGCCACGAGGGAGCGGCAGCTTCTGGAAGGAGGAAGACCTGACTGGTTGGATGTGGAGTAGCCGGAAGGGAAGGAGCACAGGAGAGGAACAGAGCTCAGAGGGGAACTGTGGTAGGGCACCCTCAGAGCTGAAGCGCAGAATCTGGGAACTGGGAGCCCGAGGCTATTGTGGGACTCTAGGACACAAAGCAGAACCAGAGGGCACAACACTACATGTTACCTGCCCGCACCACGCCTGAGACGCAGCAGCACCTGAGGAGCCCAGGGCATGTTAGAGTCCCTGTAAAAAGGCTCAAGCTGCCCGTTGTGCAGGTACCTCACCTTTAACAGCTCTAGTTGGAAAGGTTCATGGACCTCTACTAGAGAAGGGAACCCTCTATTGCCTCTGAGCCGGCCGGACTACCTTCACCCGTGCCTGGTACCCTGGACTGTGGCCATCAACCTACAGTAAACCAGGTAAAGACTTACAACTTGTCTCGTCTATTTATTTCCGGCTATACCATCTACGCCCTACACCATAGGACCCCTGGGGACCCAACTTCACCTGTGGGAAGTGAAACATCTGTGCTTCCGCAACATTCCCCAGGGGACCCCTTTAATGCATTGGTCCTACTACTGACCAAACTCCACAGGTGGTGTCACAACAAATTTTGAACATTTTCCCCTTTAACGTTGAGGCCCAGGACCACGGACCAGGTCGCAGCCACCGTGACATCCCCCTTGCGACCGGACCCGTTACCGAGTACCCCACTGCCCTGGAAGTGACTAACTTGCTGCCTAGTTTACCAGAGGTGGCTGGTCACCTAGGTGAGGAGAGCAGCGCTGACAAGCTCTTTGCTATAGAACTTGTGATCAGTGTTCTGAAACTGGCCGGATTACTAGATGCCGCCAGCTTCAATGCTCCTCCGATGTTCTGGAGGCAAAGTTACCTCTGCTGGAAGCAATGAAGGGCGCACAGTTTGGGCCAGCGATGCAACCATACTGCTGATATGCACTATCAATCTTCCCCCCGGTAAGTTGGGAGGCAGAGGAGCAGTGTGCTCCTGAGCGTCAATGTTGAAAACAAACATTAAAGGAAGAGTCAGACGGCCATTTATCTTGGATGAGGATTTGAAATGCAGTGTTGGGACTGGCCATCGGCTCTTCTAACCCAAACATGGCAGCATGTATTTCTATGCAGCTGATGCATTCGGGCCGGGAGAGCCGACGGCCAGTCCAAGATTTATGTTACGATCCTTGTCAAAGTTTTACGACCGTCTGACTCTTCCCTAAGGTCAATTCCTTTATTCCTTGTTTAACGATCTTGTAACGGTGTAGACCCTTCTGTACTGGGTGGTAAATTCTTGCACCAAAATAGTGGGTCTATTTTGACCTCTGCAATAGGACCCTCTCTTCTATGCATTGGATTCCACCAATGACTGCATCTGGAATTTGCCCAAACAAATTAATAGATATTCATGGCCTCCATTGATTTTAATAGTACAGAGCTGACATGAACCTTGAACACAACGCCCAAAGGAAACACATCAATGGTGTCCAATAGTTGAAGTGAAATTCCTTTTTGTACAAGTTGATCACATGTTAAGGGCACAGGAGGGCGTTAAACTAGAAGAAGAGGGGACGGGAAGAAAAACATTAGACTTGAACAAAGAAGACACAGGAAAACATACTCAGATGGGAGGTAAGAACATTTCTAAAACAATCCACAGCGAGAAGATTGGAACAAAACAAAATCCTCTAAACTGCATGCTCGCAAACGCCAGAAGCCTGACAAACAAGATGGAAGAACTGGAAGCAGAAATATCTTATCTTATCAGGTAACTTTGACATAGTGGGAATAACCGAGACATGGTTAGATGAAAGCTATGACTGGGCAGTTAACTTACAGGGTTACGGTCTGTTTAGAAAGGATCGTAAAAATCGGAGAGGAGGAGGGGTTTTTCTCTATGTAAAGTCTTGTCTAAAGTCCACTTTAAGGGAGGATATTAGCGAAGGAAATGAGGATGTCGAGTCCATATGGGTCGAAATTCATGGAGGGAAAAATGGTAACAAAATTCTCATTGGGGTCTGTTACAAACCCCCAAATATAACAGAAACCATGGAAAGTCTACTTCTAAAGCAGATAGATGAAGCTGCAACCCATAATGAGATCCTGGTTATGGGGGACTTTAACTACCCGGATATTAACTGGGAAACAGAAACCCGTGGAACCCATAAAGGCAACAGGTTTCTGCTAATAACCAAGAAAAATTATCTTTCACAATTGGTGCAGAATCCAACCAGAGGAGCAGCACTTTTAGACCTAATACTATCTAATAGACCTGACAGAATAACAAATCTGCAGGTGGTGGGGCATTTAGGAAATAGCGACCACAATATTGTGCAGTTTCACCTGTCTTTCACTAGGGGCACTTGTCAGGGAGTCACAAAAACATTGAACTTTAGGAAGGCAAAGTTTGACCAGCTTAGAGATGCCCTTAATCTGGTAGACTGGGACAATATCCTCAGAAATGAGAATACAGATAATAAATGGGAAATGTTTAAGAACATCCTAAATAGGCAGTGTAAGCGGTTTATACCTTGTGGGAATAAAAGGACTAGAAATAGGAAAAACCCAATGTGGCTAAACAAAGAAGTAAGACAGGCAATTAACAGTAAAAAGAAAGCATTTGCACTACTAAAGCAGGATGGCACCATTGAAGCTCTAAAAAACTATAGGGAGAAAAATACTTTATCTAAAAAACTAATTAAAGCTGCCAAAAAGGAAACAGAGAAGCACATTGCTAAGGAGAGTAAAACTAATCCCAAACTGTTCTTCAACTATATCAATAGTAAAAGAATAAAAACTGAAAATGTAGGCCCCTTAAAAAATAGTGAGGAAAGAATGGTTGTAGATGACGAGGAAAAAGCTAACATATTAAACACCTTCTTCTCCACGGTATTCACGGTGGAAAATGAAATGCTAGGTGAAATCCCAAGAAACAATGAAAACCCTATATTAAGGGTCACCAATCTAACCCAAGAAGAGGTGCGAAACCGGCTAAATAAGATTAAAATAGATAAATCTCCGGGTCCGGATGGCATACACCCACGAGTACTAAGAGAACTAAGTAATGTAATAGATAAACCATTATTTCTTATTTTTAGGGACTCTATAGCGACAGGGTCTGTTCTGCAGGACTGGCGCATAGCAAATGTGGTGCCAATATTCAAAAAGGGCTCTAAAAGTGAACCTGGAAATTATAGGCCAGTAAGTCTAACCTCTATTGTTGGTAAAATATTTGAAGGGTTTCTGAGGGATGTTATTCTGGATTATCTCAATGAGAATAACAGTTTAACTCCATATCAGCATGGGTTTATGAGAAATCGCTCCTGTCAAACCAATCTAATCAGTTTTTATGAAGAGGTAAGCTATAGGCTGGACCACGGTGAGTCATTGGACGTGGTATATCTCGATTTTTTTCCAAAGCGTTTGATACCGTGCCGCACAAGAGGTTGGTACACAAAATGAGAATGCTTGGTCTGGGGGAAAATGTGTGTAAATGGGTTAGTAACTGGCTTAGTGATAGAAAGCAGAGGGTGGTTATAAATGGTATAGTCTCTAACTGGGTCGCTGTGACCAGTGGGGTACCGCAGGGGTCAGTATTGGGACCTGTTCTCTTCAACATATTCATTAATGATCTGGTAGAAGGTTTACACAGTAAAATATCGATATTTGCAGATGATACAAAACTATGTAAAGCAGTTAATACAAGAGAAGATAGTATTCTGCTACAGATGGATCTGGATAAGTTGGAAACTTGGGCTGAAAGGTGGCAGATGAGGTTTAACAATGATAAATGTAAGGTTATACACATGGGAAGAAGGAATCAATATCACCATTACACACTGAATGGGAAACCACTGGGTAAATCTGACAGGGAGAAGGACTTGGGGATCCTAGTTAATGATAAACTTACCTGGAGCAGCCAGTGCCAGGCAGCAGCTGCCAAGGCAAACAGGATCATGGGGTGCATTAAAAGAGGTCTGGATACACATGATGAGAGCATTATACTGCCTCTGTACAAATCCCTAGTTAGACCGCACATGGAGTACTGTGTCCAGTTTTGGGCACCGGTGCTCAGGAAGGATATAATGGAACTAGAGAGAGTACAAAGGAGGGCAACAAAATTAATAAAGGGGATGGGAGAACTACAATACCCAGATAGATTAGCGAAATTAGGATTATTTAGTCTAGAAAAAAGACAACTGAGGGGCGATCTAATAACCATGTATAAGTATATAAGGGGACAATACAAATATCTCGCTGAGGATCTGTTTATACCAAGGAAGGTGACGGGCACAAGGGGGCATTCTTTGCGTCTGGAGGAGAGAAGGTTTTTCCACCAACATAGAAGAGGATTCTTTACTGTTAGGGCGGTGAGAATCTGGAATTGCTTGCCTGAGGAGGTGGTGATGGCGAACTCAGTCGAGGGGTTCAAGAGAGGCCTGGATGTCTTCCTGGAGCAGAACAATATTGTATCATACAATTATTAGGTTCTGTAGAAGGACGTAGTTCTGGGGATTTATTATGATGGAATATAGGCTGAACTGGATGGACAAATGTCTTTTTTCGGCCTTACTAACTATGTTACTATGTTACTATGTTGAATCACTGTTGACCCCTAGGATCCCACACTCCGAGGATCAGCTGTAATCCACAGAGGAAGCCAGCAGCAAGTGTTCACTTTCCCCTGCAGCGCCACCACAGGAATAATGAAGCATTGCTCAGTAACCATTGAAATCAATGAATTGCCCGTGCAACGCAAGTGCATGCCACGTCATTCCGAGCAGGAGACCCTTTATGTAGTTTATAAAGGTGACATATGCTGTAGTATTATGGACCACTGCTTAATTTTAAAAAAACTGATCATGACAAGAGTTGAACAAAAAGCTTCACAGGATCCTGGTCCAGGGGCCATGTTGATAGTCTATGTCCACCGGACCAGAGCCCTGGAAAATCTCCTCCTGCCTCATTTCTGATTAGTAGGTATGGCCGGAGATAATGTGTATGTTACTCGTTGCCCAACCCTACAAATCACAACAGGCATCGGTGATGCCTGCAGGTAGGAGGAGGTTCATAGGGCTCTGGTCCGGCAACCATAGACTACTGATGTGGCCATTGGACCAAAAGGAGTGAATCGTTTTGCTAATTTCTATCCTTGACTGATTTCTGATTTCTTGTATATTTGAAGGTTAGTTTTAGTCTGGCTATAAAGATATATGGAGGCATGTGTGCACATACCATAGTGCCAGGTCCACTGGGAATATGATGGAGTCAATGACGGGAGCACCTCAGTAGGAGATAAGAACCAATAAGGGCTTCCATCACCGTCCACAAGAATGGGGGAAGCATCATTTCCTGGCAAACTTCTTCTCTACCCTGGATAACAAGAGGGGGCTAAATAAGAGTCAAATTCTTCAGTCTTGAAATTAGGGCAATGGTGGCACCATGAACAGTAAAAACAGGGTTTATTCTCATAACCCAGTCAGAGGCCTCTCATACAGCCAAATCAGACCTCATTCTTTTCACTGAGGAGGGGCAAAACCCAGAAACGTGTCTGCAAATTGAGATTCTGGATTTCTTTTATGTTAAGTCATGTGACTCGTTAAAGGGTCGATAATGACTACGATTACCGTACTACTTCCAATAGGCGGCACAAGGGTTCAAATCCTCTTTCTCTCTGAAGAGACATTTGCATATTTTCATACCAGTGTATATCACTGTAAGTGACTGCCATGCATCTATATTGCAAAAACATCCACAGAATACTAATCATTTATAACAGAAGGTAATACCTATGGGAATTTTTTTTAATACAAAACATAATAAGGGCTTGTTCACACATTGCGCTTTTCCACCTCTTTTTCAAGGGTAAAAAAATGCTGCATTGTACAGTTGTACAGTACCAGTAAAATAATTTAGGCTTCTGAAATCTTCTGCACAGACAACTTATTTTTTTACTTGCAAATTTTAACCATCAAAGCATTTTTTTTCAAGTCTGCGGAGAGTCAATTCATTCTGGGTTTATGTGGCATTTTTCATGCAATAAAAAAAATTGTGAAAATGCATCAAAACATGAACACTAGTCACTATTCATGGACAGGTCATGAGGCAGAGAAGTCAGACGTTTCAGGATCAGTACCAAGAGAAAAGACAAAGGCGTAAGTCAGGTCACAGTCCGGGGTCAGAACACCAGAGATATAGCGGATCTAAGCAAGGGGGCAAAAACAAACAGGTGGTCAGAACATGGTCCAAAGGTCAGGCAGCAGTAGATCAGAACTCACAGTGCAGGAATCAGGCAAGCACGCACCAGAGAGTAGAAACTTTGACTGGCAGTGATCTAGGCCAGGCAGCTCACCTAAATATCAGAGCAATTACTAAGAACAGGGAACACCTGGAGAAATCTCTGCACCTCCCAGTCTCAGATAGGTCAGCTCAGCGTGCCCCAGCAAAGGACAGGATGACAGAGCTGTCCATCACTGAGTCCCAGACACACTGAGCGGAGGAATCGTGACATGCATTGGGATTTTTGGTACAGAAAATCTGCTGCAAACACTCAACGTGTGTGTAATGTGCTGCTGCAGTGCAGTATAGAGCAACCTCCACGAGGCGGTGCTGGTTAAGGAAAAGAGGTTGTACACACAGCGCAGCAACACTGAAAAACAACACAGGTGTCACAGGTAATGAAAGGGACGTCAGACAAGCCAAGGTCATGCACGGAGATAGCAGTGCGGTACAGAAGAGGCAAGCAGAGAATAGTCGGGGACAAGCAAGTAGTCAGAGCCTACCGGGAACGTGGTAACCAAAACGTGAGACATAAGACGGAGTCGGGGTACAAGCCAGAGGTCAGAATAAGTCATAAACGGGTGCAAGCAGACAGAGGCAAAAGGAAAACTAGTACAAGTTTACAGGTCAGGTGCTCAAACCGTGCAGCATGAACTATAGCTGACACTGGCCCACAGACTGCAGCGGACTTAAATAGCTCTGCCAGCTTCAAAGTGAGGCAGAGGGGATTAACTCCCACATGACCAGTCCAGAGATAAGACAGCTGAACATAAACTCAGAACTGGATAATGACAGTGTGTACATAGACCAAAGGTTTTGTGAATACAAGGTGCATTGTAGCCACAAGATATGAAAATAATGAACGGGAGCCGTTGTGTGATCTATCTTCAGTGAGCATTGTTTGATGATCTAAAGTGTTCAGCTATATTTCCAGCAGCTATTTAATATGTCACGCTGGGTGATCACATATCAAGGACGTGTGAGATTCTAAAGATCCCGTCTTAAATAATATCAGAAATGTTATATTTGATTGATTGGAGCATTAAAAGAAAAAAATAGAAAAATAACAGTAAAAAAAATTCATAAAATACGAACTTTGTAAACTTTTTAATGCCTTAAGTAATTTCTTGCTTCTGGAGACGTCTTGGTGGAATGATTAATGACTTGTGTCTCGGCTGTACAGAATCCCATCTGGAGAACAATGTTATCAGTCTAACAAGTTGTTACAATTAGCTGATTATTAATTTTACACCTCTAGGTTTTCTTAACTTTGAACTATGCTGTAGCTTAATTGGCACTATCCCTCTCTATACCTGCTGTGAGGGTAATGAAGGTGATAGAGGACACTTCAAGGACTGTGCTCGGAGGAAAGATTAAGGCGGTGTGATCTGCACAAGCTGTGGGGACTGGAGCGAAATATAAAGGTTAAGCATAGGCCCTGGTGGTCTAGGGAGGTCTAGATTTGTAAAAGGGAGACGTTGACAGCACTGCAGCCAATCAGCAAGCTGATTACCGTAAGTCACTCAGCTCCATTTTGGGTTGCAGCGCTATCAATGTGGCATCAGCTCTGCATAATATAATAACCCCCGTGAGAAGTAGCAGAGATTCAGTGTTGGACCCGGGGAGAGTGAGTAAGGATCAGTTTATTTTTTATAAACAATGGATTCTTTAGAACATTCAAGGTTCAACTTGTTAAAGTTTTATACTTTAATAGCAAAAAGTTCCATGCTTACAATAAGAAAAAGGTATAAAAATATGATAATAAAAAGACATACAACTTATGCAAAACAGTGTAAAAATAAACAGGAGAAAAACTTACAGAAATCACCTAACTGGTAGTTGCTTTCTGCTCCCTGAGGGAAGGAAGAATGTAGATTGGATCACATCAGCTTCTCAGGCTGCCCCCATCATGTGAACATAATTCTCTGTCTGCAGCCTAAATTTATAACTTTGGTCTGAGGTCAGGTTTCTAGACCGGCCTCCCAGGTTAATATCATAATTGCTGGCTTGTTGATTGGCCACGGCCGCTCTACTACTGAATATACATTATTTCCTCTTGAGACACTTGTGACCAGGTTCTCAGGGATAGATTACCTCAGGCCGCAATTTAGCATCTCCCCTCCAAGACCTCAGAGGTGTCAAGTGTTCTTTTGTTCTTGGCCTTAGCCAGACCTCCTGGTGGGATATGGAGACAGAATTTCTACTAGTCCCAAGGAAGTACCTATTAACACCTAGGTGCGACTTGCCTTCAGGACAGGTTTTTCCACCAACATAGAAAAGGATTCTTTACTGTTAGGGCAGTGAGAATCTGGAATTGCTTGCCTGAGGAGGTGGTGATGGCGAACTCAGTCGAGGGGTTCAAGAGAGGCCTGGATGTCTTCCTGGAGCAGAACAATATTCTATCATACAATTATTAGGTTCTGTAGAAGGACGTAGATCTGGGGATTTATTATGATGGAATATAGGCTGAACTGGATGGACAAATGTCTTTTTTCGGCCTTACTATGTTACTATGTTACATTATCACTAGTCACACATATAACCCTAGACATATGTCCCTACACACATATAGATATATATATATATACACACATATTTCACCACAGGGAGTATAAGTGTTTTTACGTTAATGGGGCCTAACATAAGGAATGAGAAGGGATTTTCCAAGTAGTGGACAACCCCTTTAAAGCTGACCATACACCTGAGAAAACGGATGGCCAATGGCTACGTCTCCTGACTGCCTGATACACTTAAGAACTCAGCATGTCCAAGCACTCGTGTGTTTTCAATGGGGGGAGAGGAGAAAAGTGCTGCAGGTACCTCTGGCAGGGGCTTCCCTTCTCTGGAAACAAAAGGATTGGCCGTTGAAATTCCATCTGCATGATCCTTCTTGACGGATGATGTTGGGAAATATTTAGGAGACCTCTACAGAGCATCCATCAGATGGATGACCACTTTTCCCAAAACCAGAAGGTTCTGCTAATTTTCAGTTGACGTCTATGGGTGTATGACGGCTTATTTGAATAGCAAGACACGCCCCTGAGGATCCAGGGATGTGAAAAAGTTAACTGAGACATCGCCGGTGGTCTAGAATGAATGGTGGCATCTACAGTAGTCATCGCACTAGTAGATGAATGAATGGTATTGATCCTGGTGGTGTAGGGTTTATAGATTTGGTGTCCAATGGGTTATTCACCTCTTCTCTCAGTTCCTTTACTGTCTCAAACAGTCAGATTCTGTAGTCATGTGTAAGAAATCCAGTTTTACTCCCGAGCGGTGTGTTTTTTTTTTTTTATATATATATATATTTCCTGTCTGCAAATTTCCCAGTCAATTAATGCAATTCCTGAGGGGTATAGAGTTTGTGGGAAACATTCTTTTTTTTTTTTAAATAATAGTAAAAAGTTAGTAAGCCGTCATCGAATCACAGAACAATTTTATTGCTTTGCTCCGGAAAACTGAGGAAGCATTGTATTTAGCGAACAATGGACAAAGTATAGCACCACTTTGGGGGATCAAATATCACCACTTTACACCCAAACTAAGCGTATAAACTAATAGTAATCCATTCTATTGCACCAAACAAGGTTGGATCGGACCATGAAAGCACCAGGCGAGGTTTTACAAAACCACAGGGGGGCTGCTATGCGGTCTATTCAAGAGGGTGCCCAGGTCTGGTCGGTCTCCTGGGTATCAAGACATAAGAACTCTCTCTACAGTAAAACTGCAAGTAGGTAAGGATTTGACCACCCATGGGAACAAATTAACTTCTTTAGCTTAAATGCAAGTATCAAGGGCTAAAGGTCATTTTTGCAGTCTTGCTTTATTGAAAATGTTGCCTTCTACAGCCTTTTGCCTATTGATGGCTGCAGAACGAGTTCACTGAGGATCCATCAGTGAGCTCATTCTGACGTCAGACCGGAAAGTTTCTAATTCCACTATCTCTCTTTGTTTATAAGCTCCTTTCGTCTGATTTATGACCACAGACTATAAAAAAAGTTGAATGGAAAAAAAGCCAGTTAAAAGCCAAACGGTGCAAAATAATGACACCCATTTGCAAAAATCTTTTTTTTTTAGAACAAAAGACATGCATTTATGTAGAAAAAAAAAATGACCCCAGTGGTGTACAATCCCTTTAAGAGAAAAAGAGCCTAATTCATTATTGAAGGTGGATGATGAACATGAATGTATGTGTTATAGGTAACGAAGCATACATAAAAAATGATAAATATATACATTAGTTTTAGGATGTAACTAAGTAGATGTTAAACATAAAGTGTAGTTGGATCAGTTTTGAGATGTCAGACCCTTTTTCGGCACCATCGATTGATAGAGATCCAATACTAAGACCCCCAATGATTGATCACAACAATAGGCAGAAACACCTGATCGCAAGCCGAGCACTATATGGACCTAGAGAAAGTCTATAGGTTCACAGATAGTTGCATCCATGCCCTGCTGAAGCCTATGGGGGGCACAAAAGATCCCTTTGTCCCATATGAGAAGACCAATAGTCTATAGTAAACTCTTTAAAGAGGTTGTCGACTATTTGGACAACCCCATCTCAATCCCAATATTTCCCCATTTAAATAATAACTTCCAATGCATGCCCGCTGTCATGCAATATCGGCGTCTCCTCTCCCGGGGGTTGTGTAACACAATAACTTAAGTGCTATTTCCTGCTCAGAGCACTTAACCCCTTATTTCAATATGAATTAAAACGCCGATTTCTCGGGAATGCAGCAACAGATAAAAGATATAAAGGCGTCAATGGATTTACCTTTTAAAGATCGACAGGCCCATATACGCGATTTGGGAGGGTTGATATTGCTAACAGATTCACTTTAAGTGACATGTATCCAAGTATGGCAGCATGCGGCATATCAACGGGCATGGCAATCGGAGGGTGACTACTCTGGACTGAATTACTCCTGTGGAGACCAGGATAGTCACCCAATATTCTAGGGATACTTGGGTGGAACATGCTAGTGACATATTATCCTGACTTCTCTCACCAACAAGCATTTATTCTGGGAAGATGACTCTTTGTCTTAGGGTCATCTGAGAGAATCGAGACGATTATGCTAACCACATCACCAATCAGAGTTTGATCAGAGTGTGATCCGATTTTCTTGGATGAGGAAAAGATGGAATAAAAGGTCTTTCATCTTCTCTCTGTCAGTCCATAAAAATAAGACTGCACTCTGATGTCATCGGAGTGCAGTCTGATTTTTTTTTTCCACAGACTTATTGACTTACATGGCCGAGTGTGATCTGATTTATGGATGAAAATTGTGCATGCTGCGATTTTTTTTCCTAAATGCAGTCCGAGGAAAACGTCAGACATGTGCCCGGCCCTATAAAATAACATTGGTCCGAGTGCAATACGTTTTTTTTTTCTTTTGGATTTCACTCCGTAAATACAATCGTCTGCACCTGCCCTTAAGAGAAGGTGTGAGCACGGGCTGTAAAGATGGCATCGCTCTAATAAAAGTGAGAAGGATTTTTGTGAAACACAGGTTAGTTGATGTAACGTGTAACGTGGATAATAATAACATTTCCAATATTATTCTATACATAACTGATTTTGGCATGAAAATCAGATTTCCCAGCACCGTGAAATTTGTTCTTCATGCTTATATCATTCATTTCTTCTTCATGGAGCAATAATGTTCTTTAAGACTCCGTGATCCTTTATAGAAAAAAGGAAAGACGAGGACGGGTTCTATGATTGTTCCTGGTGGTTACCATGAAAACAGGAAAACTATTGTATTCTAGTGATGAAATAGATCAGCCATGTGAAATCTTTGCTGTTAGACTGATACAAAATATTTATTGGGATAGGTTTCAATAGACATGGACCAGCTATGGAACATTTTCTAACAATGCCAACCATGGTTAGACTTAGAGTATGCAAAATAGCTAATAATTTGTGCAATGAAAAATGTACAATCCATTGGTCCAGGAAATTCTACTTATGCATGTGCTGTCTCCTTCTACATTAGGGGTGGGGAACCCTGGGCCCATGGGCCGTTTACAGTCTCTGATGTCCTTTTCTCTGGCATCGAACGGATTCCCGGGATCCACAGTGCTTGGACTGGCAGCCACATTTTGGTGTCCCCTATGTGATTTATGTAAGGCAGTCTCAGTGTCTCCAATGTGATGTAAATAGAGAAGTCTCAGTGTCTCCTATGTGATTTATGTACAGCAGTCTCAGTGTCTCCTATGTGATGTATATAGAGCAGTCTCAGTGTCTCCTATGTGATGTATATAGAGCAGTCTCAGTGTCTCCAATGTGATGTAAATAGAGAAGTCTCAGTGTCTCCTATGTGATTTATGTACAGCAGTCTCAGTGTCTCTTATGTGATATATAGAGCAGTCTCAGTGTCTCCTATGTGATGTATATAGAGCAGTCTCAGTGTCTCCAATGTGATGTAAATAGAGAAGTCTCAGTGTCTCCTATGTGATGTATATAGAGCAGTCTCAGTGTCTCCAATGTGATGTAAATAGAGAAGTCTCAGTGTCTCCTATGTGATGTATATAGAGCAGTCTCAGTGTCTCCTATGTGATGTATATAGAGCAGTCTCAGTGTCTCCAATGTGATGTAAATAGAGAAGTCTCAGTGTCTCCTATGTGATGTATATAGAGCAGTCTCAGTGTCTCCTATGTGATGTATATAGAGCAGTCTCAGTGTCTCCAATGTCATGTAAATAGAGAAGTCTCAATGTCTCCTATGTGATTTATGTATAGCAGTCTCAGTGTCTCCTATGTGATGTATATAGAGCAGTCTCAGAGTCTCCTATGTGATGTATATGGAGCAGTCTCAGTGTCTCCAATGTGATGTAAATAGAGAAGTCTCAGTGTCTCTTATGTGATTTATGTACAGCAGTCTCAGTGTCTCCTATGTGATGTATATAGAGCAGTCTCAGTGTCTCCTATGTGATGTATATAGAGCAGTCTCAGTGTCTCCAATGTGATGTAAATAGAGAAGTCTCAGTGTCTCCTATGTGATTTATGTACAGCAGTCTGTGTCTCCTATGTGATGTATATAGAGCAGTCTCAGTGTCTCCTATGTGATGTATATAGAGCAGTCTCAGTGTCTCCAATGTGATGTAAATAGAGAAGTCTCAGTGTCTCCTATGTGATGTATATAGAGCAGTCTCAGTGTCTCCTATGTGATGTATATAGAGCAGTCTCAGTGTCTCCAATGTGATGTAAATAGAGAAGTCTCAGTGTCTCCTATGTGATTTATGTACAGCAGTCTGTGTCTCCTATGTGATGTATATAGAGCAGTCTCAGTGTCTCCTATGTGATGTATATAGAGCAGTCTCAGTGTCTCCAATGTGATGTAAATAGAGAAGTCTCAGTGTCTCCTATGTGATTTATGTACAGCAGTCTCAGTGTCTCCTACGTGATGTATATAGAGCAGTCTCAGTGTCTCCAATGTGATGTAAATAGAGAAGTCTCAGTGTCTCCTATGTGATGTATATAGAGCAGTCTCAGTGTCTCCTATGTGATGTATATAGAGCAGTCTCAGTGTCTCCTATGTGATGTATATAGAGCAGTCTCAGTGTTTCCTATGTGATGTATATAGAGCAGTCTCAGTTTCTCCAATGTGATGTAAATAGAGCAGTCTCGGTGTGTCATATGTGATTTATGTACAGCAGTTTCAATGTCTCCTATGTGATGTATATAGAGCAGTCTCAATATCTCCTATGTGATGTATATAGAGCAGTCTCAATATCTCCTATGTAATGTATATAGAGCAGTCTGTGTCTCCAATGTGATGTAAATAGAGCAGTCTCAGTGTGTCCCACGTGATTTATGTACAGCAGTCTCAATGTCTCCTATGTGATGTATATAGAGCTGTCTCAATGTCTCGTATGTGATGTATATAGAGCAGTCTCAGTGTCTCCTATGTGATGTATATAGAGCAGTCTCAGTGTCTCCTATGTGATGTGTATACAGCAGTCTTAGCATCTCCTAGGTGATTTATATACAGCAGTCTCAGTGTCTCCTACGTGATGTATATAGAGCTGTCTCAGTGTCTTCTATGTGATGTGTATATGGCAGTCTCGGTGTACATGGAGTACTGCCCAGATCAAGAGATCTGTTTGACCATGAAGTACAAAGATGTTGGCCATCCTTTTGACCTTTATAAGCTAATGGAGCCAAATGAAAGCCTTTATTTTTTTTCTTTACCTTCACATGCTAATTAAGCAGAAGAAAGTCCTATCAAAGAACAGCATTGTGGACCCACTGCGCTGATGTCTTGGGTTCAAATCCCACCAAGGGCAACATCTGCAAGGAGTTTGTATGTTTGCATTGATTTCTCCTGGGTACTCTGGGTTTCTTCAATACTCCAAAGACTTACTGATAGTGATTTTAGGCTTTGAGGCCCAATGGGGTGGAGTGATGATGAAATCTGTAACTGTAAAACATTGTCGCATATGATGATCCTATATTGTATCATTGACGTAGAACTGCTATCCCCTAATTCACACCACAGATTCTCAGTGTGTCCTATGTGATGCGTCTTCATACTGCACAGCCCTAGGGTATTTGAGGCATCTGCTACCTGCTTGTAATAGTTTTTTGCCTGTCAGCGCTAACAAGCAGGAGGCAGAGGAAATAAACTGAAGATGCATCTCATAGGATACAGTGGTGATTATGCAGATGGCAATTATAACTATAGACAGCCAGTGTGATCTAGGACAGTTTATTAGACTGGAGCTAATCATTGTATAGACACTGCTAGTTCATAGAACTGCTAGGCTTTCTTTTTCCTAGGGCAAAGGTTAATTTTGCTGCTCTAGTATCCTGTTTCTAAATATGCTGGCCAAGCAAAACAAATTGCTCTCCATCTAATAATCATTTAGCACCCAGGTCATATGCAGGGGTCCTACAGAGAAACAAGGAAAGTGCTGCTTACAGGGGAGGGAATAACCTTCTATATACATAGGTTGAGTTTGTATTGAGCTCATAGTCAGACTAGAGATCAAATGATACATCTGTCAATGATGAACGGTTAAAAATTTTATGAAAGTTCCAAAAATATTTCCAGGGATGGTTTATTATGTGTGCAAAAAATTTCCTTTAAGATGTTTCTAAGATGGTCATGAGCCCAATTGGAATACTGATCTCCAAGCATTTGTCCGTTTCACCTTAGTTATCTGATCTTTCCTCCTTCAGGGCAAAAACTGCTGCGTTTTTGTCCAGTATTATGAAAAATGGTTCTAAGTTTCATCGCTTCTGGACTCCTCTGTCTAATACAACATTTCTGTTCTGTTTCTTCTATTATGTTTTGTTACAGAGTTTCACGTTTTCTTCCACAATCGACCCCTTCAGTAAAAACAGGTCTCTCTTTTTTTGCCTTTTTAAAATTGAAACTGGCTATTCCTCAAAAGCCGTCCAAGTTTTGGAACCCAACACTGAAAGCAATACTGCTTGGCACCGTTCACACATGGTCGACAAATTCCAATAATATCAGTCGCGAGGCTGTGGGAAAAGTCAAACGTTGCTCCGTTAAACTTCAAGGATCATTTTATGAGATCTCTGACGTTCCAATGAAATTCTATGGCTCTTACAGTAAATCTGGTAAAGTCACATAAGGAAAGTATTCAATGCGAGCTGTGCAAGGTCTGTCTTTGGAGAAAGATGTTTAAGATTGAATATTGCTATTACTATTTATAGGATTTTTTTTTTTTTTTCGAAAGACATGCTTTTTCCATGGCAACCCAATATCCATCTGGTGTATACTACACAATACAATGACACACGCGAAAGAATAACAGTGGTTTTCATTAAGTTTGCTCATTTATTGTGCAGGAAACGTCTCCTCGGAGTCTTATTTCTTCCGTCCACTTTTAATATGCATCTCGATATCCTAACCAATCAAAACCAAATGACCTCATCGTACTAAAGGCGGAAAATGTTATTTTTTTTTAAAGAATGGCTAAAATCGATGGAAAATTTTGGAAAGATTCGGCAAATTACATAACTGTAAAAAACGAACCTCCAGTGATATATGAAGGTCGGGGGAGAGGGGTTATAATTTTTCTCAAATAAACAACCACTGTAACATTATTATAGTAGGTGACTGTTGTAGGAGAAATTAATATGAAAAAAAAAAATAGTGGACATAAATTAGTGTCGAACTCATTTGCCCAAGTGGCCAATCCAAGTTAAAATTTTCCTGTAGGCTAAAAAATGAAATTGACAGATGGATTCGTCATTGAACTGGCATGTTTAAAGGGAACCTGTCACCCCGGTTTTTCAGTACGAGATAAAAATACTGTTAAATAGGGCCTGAGCTGTGCGTTACTAAAGTGTATTTTGTGTACCCCGATTCCACCCCTAAGCTGCCGAAATAACTTACCAAAGTCGCCGTTTTCGCCTGTCAATCAGGCTGGTCAGGTCAGATGGGCGTGGTGACATCCCTGGTTCTTCCCCCAGATCTTGCATATATTTCCGTTGGTGGCATAGTGGTTTGCGCATGCCCATCTTCTGAATCCACTGGGCAGGAGAAGAAAAAACGCGCGATCGGCGCTATTTCCCTGGTGATCTGTGGGGGCGGCCATCTTCCTGAGGCCACGCGTGCGCATATGGACTCCTCTGCTGCCCGGGGCTTCAGGAAAATGGCCGCCGTGATCTCCATCTGCGCACGCGCGGCATCCCGCGGCCATTTTCCTGAAGCCCCGGGCAGCAGAGGAGTCCATATGCGCACGCGCGGCCTCAGGAAGATGGCCGCCCCCACAGATCACCAGGGAAATAGCGCCAATCGCGCGTTTTTTCTTCTCCTGCCCAGTGGATTCAGAAGATGGGCATGCGCAAACCACTACGCCACCAATGGAAACATATGCAAGATCTGAGGGAAGAACCAGCGTTGTCACCACGCCCATCTGACCTGACCAGACTGATTGACAGGCGAAAACGGCGACTTTGGTAAGTTATTTCGGCAGCTTAGGGGTGGAATCGGGGTACACAAAATACACTATAGTAACGCACAGCTCAGGCCCTATTTAACAGTATTTTTATCTCGTACTGAAAAACCAGGGTGACAGGTTCCCTTTAAGGGATAAAAAAAATTGAAGACTGGCCAAACACACTAGACTTATGTCAGCCGAATCCACTAATATCGACGAGTTCGGCCAACGGTCTAATGTATATGGAGGCGCCAGCCAAATGATGGTTGGGGGAGATGTCCATTAGGCGAGTTCGATTTCGGACTGCCGTTCGCATTGTCTTCCGTAGATAACCGATGAACGAGTTAACTTGGTGGCTTTTTCATAGAGAACAGAAGAGTGCACGGACAAACGAACGTTCCTGTGTATGGAAGAGTCAGCCAAACGATCTTCCGGTTGATAGCCATCTAATGTCTATGGCCAGTCTTAGTCCTCGGGGTGGGTGAATTGTGGATAATCTGGCAACGCTCACTCATACAGAACCTACTCTTGAGCTTTGCCTTTCTGACTTTGACCCTGCTTTTTTCAAGAACAATGGTTTTTGGCCTAGACCATGTTCTCTCCATACATTTGTTCACTCCGATATTCTATCCAGAAGGCTATTTCACGATGGGACAACTAGGCCACACTTCGGGCCCATCCACATTTATTCTTGCACACAATAGAGGCAGCTTTGCCACCTTGGCTCTGACTCTCAAGGGCTCCGACTATGTCATCCCTCCCATGGGCTACGCCATCCAGTCTAGTCTAGGCCAGAACTGGATCACCAGGCCCTATCCAGGACCTAGAACTAAATCACATCCAGACCTCTTAGCAACCTGCACAAAAGGATATTCTTGACCCTAAAAGGACATTCCCCTATGTTTGTGTATAAAACCCTAAACCACTATTAGTTCCCATAATGGATCCCAGCAGATTCACAAAAGATAACAAGTCAGACACATACTGTGTGTGTGTATATATATATATATATATATCTATATATATATATATAGATATATATATATATCTATATATATCTATATATATATATATATATATATATATCTATATATATCTATATATATATATATATATACTGCTCAAAAAAATAAAGGGAACTCTTAAACAACAGAATATAACTCAAGTAAATCAAACTTGTGTGAAATCAAACTGTCCACTTAGGAAGCAACACGGTTTGACAATCAATTTCACATGCTGTGGTTCAAATGGAATAGACAACAGATGGAAATTATTGGCAATTATCAAGACACACTCAATAAAGGAATGGTTCTGCAGGTGGGGACCACAGACCACATCTCAGTACCAATGCTTGCTGGCTGATGTTTGGTCACTTTTGATTGTTGGTTGTGCTTTCACACTCGTGGTAGCCTGAGACAGACTCTAGAACCAACACAAGTGGCTCAGGTAGTGCAGCTCATCCAAGATGGCACATCAATGCAAGCTGTGGCAAGGCTTGCTGTGTCTGTCAGCGTAGTGTCCAGAGGCTGGAGGTGGTACCAGGAGACAGGCCAGTACACCAGGAGATGTGGAGGGGGCCGTAGGAGGGCAACAACCCATCAGCAGGACCGCTACCTCAGCCTTTGTGCAAGGAGGAACAGGAGGAGCACTGCTAGAGCCCTGCAAAATGACCTTCAGCAGGCTACAAATATGCATGTGTCTGCACAAATGGTTAGAAACCAACTCCATGAGGATGGTCTGAGTGCCCGGGGTTCAAAGATGGGGGTTGTGCTCCCAGCCCAACACTGTGCAGGACGCTTGGCATTTGTCACAGAACACCAGGATTGGCAAATTCGCCACTGGCGCCCTGTGCTCTTCACAGATGAAAGCAGGTTCACACTGAGCACCTGACAGATGTGACAGAGTCTTCAGACACCGTGGAGAGCGATCTGCTGCCTGCACCATCCTTCAGCATGACCAGTTTGGCAGTGGGTCAGTAATGGTGTGGGGTGGCATTTCTTTGGAAGGCCGCACAGTCCTCCATGTGCTCACCAGAGGTAGCCTGACTGCCATTAGGTACCGAGATGAGATCCTCAGACCCCTTGTGAGACCATATGCTGGTGCAGTTGGCCCTGGGTTACTCCTATGCAGGACAATGCCAGACCTCATGTGGCTGGAGTGTCAGCAGTTTCTGCAAGATGAAGGCATTGAAGCTATGGACTGGCCCGCCTGTTCCCCAGACCTGAATCTGATTGAACACATCTGGGACATCATGTCTCGCACCATCCACCAACGTCACGTTGCACCACAGACTGTCCAGGAGTTGGCAGATGCTTTAGTCCAGGTCTGGGAGGAGATCCCTCAGGAAGACCATCCACCGCCTCATCAGGAAAATGCCTAGGCGTTGTATAGTAGGGAGGTCATACAGGCACGTGGAGGCCACACACACTAGTTAGCATCATTTCTGTTGTGAATTCTGTTATCGAACTCTCTCCTGTGGTCATGAATGGTACTTCGGCGAGTTCTGTCCATGGACTCCCTCTGGTGGCTGTGAGTGGAGCTGCTGCTTCTGAGGTTCCTTCCACAGGTGACGTGGTTTATCCTTTGGTTGGCTGCTCTATTTAACTCCACTCAGATGTTACTCCATGCCAGCTGTCAATGTTCCTGCATTGGTTCAGTTCGCTCTTGGATCTTTCTGGTGACCTGTCTACTCCAGCAGAAGCTAAGTTCCTGCTAGTTATTATTTGTTCATTGTTTCCTTGTCCAGCTGGATATCATGATTTTGCCTTGCTAGCTGGAAGCTCTGGGATGCAGAGTGGCATCTCCGCACCGTTAGTCGGTGCGGAGGTCTTTTTGCACACTCTGCGTGGTCTTTTGTAGTTTTTTGTGCTGACCGCAAAGATACCTTTCCTATCCTCTGTCTGTTTAGTAAGTCTGGCCTCCCTTTGCTGAAACCTGTTTCATCTCTGCGTTTGTGACTTTCATCTTTACTCACAGTCAATATATGTGGGGGGCTGCCTTTTCCTTTGGGGAATTTCTCTGAGGCAAGGTAGGCTTTATTTTCTATCTCTAGGGCTAGCTAGCTCTTAGGCTGTGAAGAGGCGTCTAGGGAGTGTCAGGAACGCTCCACGGCTATTTCTAGTTGTTGTGATAGGATTAGGGGTTGCGGTCAGCAGAGCTCCCACATCCCAGAGCTTGTCCTGTGTGAGTTTAACTAGCAGGTCGTGCCGGGTGCTCTTAACCACCAGGTCCATAACACATTTCCTTGTCTTGAGGCATTTCCACTGAAGTTGGATCAGCCTGTAACTTCATTTTCCACTTTGATTTTGAGCATCAATCCAACTCCAGACCTCCATGGGATATTAGTTGTAATTTACATTGATCATTTTTAGGTTATATTGTTCTCAAAACATTCCACTATGCAATGAATAAAGATTTACAACTGGAATATTTCATTCAGTGATATATAAGATGTAGGATTTTAGTGTTCTCTTTATTTTTTTGAGCAGTATATATATATATATATATATATATATATATACAGTGGGGTAAAAAAGTATTTAGTCAGTCAGCAATAGTGCAAGTTCCACCACTTAAAAAGATGAGAGGCGTCTGTAATTTACATCATAGGTAGACCTCAACTATGGGAGACAAACTGAGAAAAAAAAATCCAGAAAATCACATTGTCTGTTTTTTTAACAATTTATTTGCATATTATGGTGGAAAATAAGTATTTGGTCAGAAACAAAATTTCATCTCAATACTTTGTAATATATCCTTTGTTGGCAATGACAGAGGTCAAACGTTTTCTGTAAGTCTTCACAAGGTTGCCACACACTGTTGTTGGTATGTTGGCCCATTCCTCCATGCAGATCTCCTCTAGAGCAGTGATGTTTTTGGCTTTTCACTTGGCAACACGGACTTTCAACTCCCTTCAAAGGTTTTCTATAGGGTTGAGATCTGGAGACTGGCTAGGCCACTCCAGGACCTTGAAATGCTTCTTACGAAGCCACTCCTTCGTTCCCCTGGCGGTGTGCTTTGGATCATTGTCATGTTGAAAGACCCAGCCACGTTTCATCTTCAATGCCCTTGCTGATGGAAGGAGGTTTTCACTCAAAATCTCACGATACATGGCCCCATTCATTCTTTCATGTACCCGGATCAGTCGTCCTGGCCCCTTTGCAGAGAAACAGCCCCAAAGCATGATGTTTCCACCACCATGCTTTACAGTAGGTATGGTGTTTGATGGTTGCAACTCAGTATTCTTTTTCCTCCAAACACGACAAGTTGTGCTTCTACCAAACAGTTCCAGTTTGGTTTCATCAGACCATAGGACATTCTCCCAAAACTCCTCTGGATCATCCAAATGCTCTCTAGCAAACTTCAGACGGGCCTGGACATGTACTGGCTTAAGCAGTGGGACACGTCTGGCACTGCAGGATCTGAGTCCATGGTGGCGTAGTGTGTTACTTATGGTAGGCCTTGTTACATTGGTCCCAGCTCTCTGCAGTTCATTCACTAGGTCCCCCCGCGTGGTTCTGGGATTTTTGCTCACCGTTCTTGTGATCATTCTGACCCCACGGGGTGGGATTTTGCGTGGAGCCCCAGATCGAGGGAGATTATCAGTGGTCTTGTATGTCTTCCATTTTCTAATTATTGCTCCCACTGTTGATTTCTTCACTCCAAGCTGGTTGGCTATTGCAGATTCAGTCTTCCCAGCCTGGTGCAGGGCTACAATTTTGTTTCTGGTGTCCTTTGACAGCTCTTTGGTCTTCACCATAGTGGAGTTTGGAGTCAGACTGTTTGAGGGTGTGCACAGGTGTCTTTTTATACTGATAACAAGTTTAAACAGGTGCCATTACTACAGGTAATGAGTGGAGGAAAGAGGAGACTCTCAAAGAAGAAGTTACAGGTCTGTGAGAGCCAGAAATCTTGATTGTTTGTTTCTGACCAAATACTTATTTTCCACCATAATATGCAAATAAATTGTTAAAAAAAACAGACAATGTGATTTTCTGGATTTTTTTTTCTCAGTTTGTCTCCCATAGTTGAGGTCTACCTATGATGTAAATTACAGACGCCTCTCATCTTTTTAAGTGGTGGAACTTGCACTATTGCTGACTGACTAAATACTTTTTTGCCCCACTGTATATATATATATATATATATATTTATACAGTTAGGGCCAGAAATATTTGGACAGTGACACAAGTTTTGTTATTTTAGCTGTTTACAAAAACATGTTCAGAAATACAATTATATATATAATATGGGCTGAAAGTGCACACTCCCAGCTGCAATATGATAGTTTCCACATCCAAATCGGAGAAAGGGTTTAGGAATCATAGCTCTGTAATGCATAGCGTCCTCTTTTTCAAGGGACCAAAAGTAATTGGACAATGGACTCTAAGGGCTGCAATTAACTCTGAAGGCGTCTCCCTCGTTAACCTGTAATCAATGAAGTAGTTAAAAGGTCAGGGGTGGATTCCAGGTGTGTGGTTTTGCATTTGGAAGCTGTTGCTGTGAGCAGACAACATGCGGTCAAAGGAACTCTCAATTGAGGTGAAGCAGAACATCCTGAGGCTGAAAAAAAAGAAAAAATCCATCAGAGAGATAGCAGACATGCTTGGAGTAGCAAAATCAACAGTTGTGTACATTCTGAGAAAAAAGGAATTGACTGGTGAGCTTGGGAACTCAAAAAGGCCTGGGCGTCCACGGATGACAACAGTGGTGGATGATCGCCGCATACTTAATTTGGTGAAGAAGAACCCGTTCACAACATCAACTGAAGTCCAGAACACTCTCAGTGAAGTAGGTGTATCTGTCTCTAAGTCAACAGTAAAGAGAAGACTCCATGACAGTAAATACAAAGGGTTCACATCTAGATGCAAACCATTCATCAATACCAAAAATAGACAGGCCAGAGTTAAATTTGCAGAAAAACACCTCAAGAAGCCAGCTCAGTTCTGGAAAAGTATTCTATGGACAGATGAGACAAAGATCAACCTGTACCAGAATGATGGGAAGAAAAAAGTTTGGAGAAGAAAGGGAACGGCACATGATCCAAGGCACACCACATCCTCTGTAAAACATGGTGGAGGCAACGTGATGGCATGGGCATGCATGGCTTTCAATGGCACTGGGTCACTTGTGTTTATTGATGACATAAGAGCAGACAAGAGTAGCCGGATGAATTCTGAAGTGTACCGGGATATACTTTCAGCCCAGATTCAGCCAAATGCTGCAAAGTTGATTGGACGGCGCTTCATAGTACAGATGGACAATGACCCCAAGCATACAGCCAAAGCTACCCAGGAGTTCATGAGTGCCAAAAAGTGGAACATTCTGCAATGGCCAAGTCAATCTCCAGATCTAAACCCAATTGAGCATGTATTTCACTTGCTCAAATCCAGACTTAAGACGGAAAGACCCACAAACAAGCAAGACCTGAAGGCTGCGGCTGTAAAGGCCTGGCAAAGCATTAAGAAGGAGGAAACCCAGCGTTTGGTGATGTCCATGGGTTCCAGACTTAAGGCAGTGATTGCCTCCAAAGGATTTGCAACAAAATATTGAAAATAAAAATATTTTGTTTGGGTTATGTTTATTTGTCCAATTACTTTTGACCTCCTAAAATGTGGAGTGTTTGTAAAGAAATGTGTACAATTCCTACATTTTCTATCAGATATTTTTGTTCAACCCTTCAAATTAAACGTTACAATCTGCACTTGAATTCTGTTGTAGAGGTTTCATTTCAAATCCAATGTGGTGGCATGCAGAGCCCAACTCGCGAAAATTGTGTCACTGTCCAAATATTTCTGGCCCTAACTGTATATAAGTGGGTGCAATAAGTATTGAACATGTGACCAATTTTTGAAGAAAATATATTTCTATAGGTGCTATTGACATGAATTTCTCGCCAGATGTCGGTAACAACCCATCCAATCCATCCAAGCAAATAAATCAAACCACAGATATCTATAAATTATGTATTACTTGCACCTGTTTTAACTCGTTCCCTGTATAAAAGACACCTGTCCACACACTCAATCACTCTCCAACCTCTCCACCATGGCCAAGACTAAAAGCTGTTTAAGGGCACCAAGGACAAAATTGTAGACCTGCACAAGGCTGGGATGGGCTACAGGACAATAGGCAAGCAGCTTGGTGAGAAGGCAACAACTGTTGTTGGCCCAATTATAAGAAAAAGGAAGAAACACAAGATGACTGTCAATCTTCCCCGGTCTAGGGCTCCATGCAAGATGTCATGGGGATACTGAGAAAGGTCAGGAATCAGCCAAGAACTACATGGGAGGACCTGGTCAATGACCTGAAGAGAGGTAGGATCACAGTTGCAGACATTACCGTTAGTAACACACTATGTTGTCATGGATTAAAATCCTGCACGGCACATAAGGTCCCCCGGCTCACACCAGCACATGTCCAGGCCCATTTGAAGTTCACCACTGACCATCCGGATGATCCAGAGGAGGCATGGCAGAAGGTCATGTGGTCCGATGAGACCAAAATTTTTTGGTGTCGACTCCACTCACCGTGTTTGGAGGAAGAAGAAGGATGAGTACAACCGCAAGAACACTGTCCCAACCGTGAAGCATCATACTGTGGGGGTGCTTTTCTATAAAGGGGACAGGACAACTGCACCATATTGACGGGAGGTTGGATGTGGTCATGTATTGCGCAATTTTGGCCAACAAACTCCATTGAAGATGGCTCATGGCTGGATCTTCCAGCATGACACTGACCAGAAACACACAGCCAGGGCAACTAAAGAGTCTAACCAGTCTCCAGACCTGAACCCAGTAGAAAATCTTTGGAGGGAGCTGAAACTCAATGTTGGTCAAGGACTACAGGAAACATCTGACCTCTGTAATTGCAAACAAAGGTTTCTGTACCAAATATTAAGATTTTAAGTTCTGTTTTTCTGTTGTATCAAATATTTATTTCATGCAATAAAATGCAAATGAATTTTGTAAGAATCATACAATGTGATTTTCTGGATTATTTTTTAAGATTCTGTCTCACAGGTGAAGTGCACCTACGATAAAAATACAGATCTCTCCATTCTTTGTAGGTGGTGAAACTCAGCAGTGTATCAAATATATCATTTCCCCACTGTATATAAAAATTGAAACTTTAAGAAGAAAAAAGTTGCGGAATGATGGAAATCACAGGTTACAGATCCGATGAAGTGATGACAAATTGGAAACAAAATGTTCAAAACATCTCGATTTATTCAGTCTGAAGTATGAGCAGAAATCCCCGCACTTACTGAGGAATATTCTGCTGCACTGAATGCACTTGGGCAAACCATCAAGATCCGCCGCTGGCAGCTCCTGTGTAATCACCAAGCAATGACATCCCAGATGTGCTCGATGGGAGGCAAGTTCGGAGACTCTGCAGGCCATGGTAGCACGTTTACGCCATGGAGTCTGCTCACTGGCGCATGGGCAACATGTGGCCTGGCATTGTTTAACACGCAACATTTTTATTCTGCAGGAGATAAGACACTGCCAGAGCCAACTGGCAGCAGCTTTCTCCTTTTCCCCCACTATTAAAACAGTTTTGAAAATGGTGAAGCAAATGGTGAAGCAAAAATGGAAATACTAGTAGTTTTCCAAACCTCATGTTAAAATGTGAAACTGTTTTAATCCCCCTCCATACTTGCAGCTCGGATGATACCTGGGTAAGAACCTACAACATTAGTTTTAGAAGAAATAACATCACACAGTTTAATCTCCATTAAAGCCATTCTAGCGCACTGGTATAGTATAATTATTTCCCATTTTCTCTGTTATTAGCAAGGACTAAATGATGGCAATTTTCATATATTTAAGTAAAGTGCATGTTTTTATTTCCAACTAACTCTTCACCTTGCTTTTGACACTTTTTATAACATATGTGATTCATGCAATGGTTCATTCACTTTGACAAACCCTTAAGATCTAATATAATCCATGGATATGGACGAGGGAAATAACTTCAGATCCATTATTAGGTTAAAGGCTACGTGCACCTTCACACAGGAATTTTCCTTTTGTTATTGTTTTTTATTTAATTGCTTTCTGGCTTCCGAAATTTAAAGTTATAAATATTCTACATTTAAAGAATCTTCAACTGTTTTCCTAATGCTCTTTTATCTAGCTGAGTGATCTAAAAAAATGTTATGAATTCATATTGAGGTTTCTGCTCCCGCTCCCTCCCTTCAGTGTTAGTGATAGCAGAATGGATGTACACAGATTTGTAGTGGAGAGGGGAGAAAGTATCTGGGAGGGCACAGAGAAAATCAGAAGGAGAGGGAAAGTACAGTATTGTACAGCTGTACTGATACATGGAAGCAAGTGAAGACAGCAGCACCCTGAATAGAAAAACAGACCTCACATCCAGCCTGTATTCCTGAGAGGGACGCTCTCTCAAGAGAAAAATCTGAAACCTACAAATCACATATGAAGGGTCTGAACGTGAATGATAAGATGATAATTGCAAATTGAAACATTGAGCATAGGAACATGATAAGGAGCACTGTTTATGACGAAGGATGCATCACCATACGAAGCAAGGCAGGAGGATGGCAATTGTGATGAGAGGATAGGTACCAGATCAAGACCAGCGACGCCCGTAGGACCGCACCGCACCATATGCGGGTATAATGAAGGTTTTTTTTGTGCTATGTATAGGGGATTGGCAAGATATATACAGCGTACTAGTATGCAAAAAAAAAAGGCCTTAAAGGTGATGACTGTACTTTATATTAGGAAAACTCGGTAACAGGTTCCCTTTAAATAATGGCATGTATAAAATTTATGAAGCACTAAGATCAAAATGTGCCCATCATATTGCCAAGTTTTGTCACCCAAGGGCCTATTATTTGCTCCCTATGTCAATAATCCAATGCCCTTTTGTCCAATTTCCCACTTGATTCCTGATGTGCAGTTCCTCAGGGGAGGAGCGTCCTGCAGGACCAGTCGCAGCGCCGGCGTAAACTGAACTGCAAGCTGTAAAATATAGAGCCGGTAGTGGCCAAAGCAACTTCTATAGGAATCCGGACACTCTGAGGCTGCAGGGGTGGCCACAAACCTAGTCAACAAGAAGTGTACAATGTAGAATTAAAAAAATCCCATTATTCTTGAGCGCAATTTTAATACGAGGTTCAAGCATTTTGCGATTTTAAACGAAGAACTAGATCCAACTCATTTCATTTTTTTTCCATCTCCACACAGGTATAGGATTTCTTCTATTTCTGCATTTTTTTTTTTTTATCTAAAATTTTATTGTCCAAAGCTGAATAGCAGAGGCGGGTCTGTGTGCTGTGCGCTCTCGCATAGTTTACTCGAACATTAGGTCAAAGTGGGTTAAACGTAATGTTGTGTGTTAGAAACAGCTGTGGTGGCTATGGCATCCGCAAAACATGTTTGCAGGCTCCATGCTGACAGGGGCCGGGATTGTCTTGCAGATAAGGCTATAATAAACGCCCATGTTGAAGAATGCATGATGGAATACTATCTGGCGGAAGATCTCTGTATCTCCTGCATGGACCAGGTGACGTCTTCCGCAGTTCTAGGTTTCCAATGTGCCGAGAGAACTTTTCAGACTTCTTTACTATACTTAGCAAGGAGCAGAAGGTTGATTGCATCTAAGAATGTTTGAGCGACCTTGAGAATGACCTCCTGACCCCCACGCTCTTCCCATCAGCCCACCTGTAGGTGGTTGGAGAAGGTGAGCTTCCATATCACTTTCCCGGCACTCTATGCACTGACCCCTTCTGTATTGTGCTTCATCTTGTAGAATTAGCTACAAATTTTGCTGACAGTGACCTTTCCTGATGACCTGACTGCTTCCTACTAAGCAATTCCCATTCATTGCACACAAGCAGATGGAAGTCATGTCTAGCTGCCGCTTCGTTGCCGCTTCCCTGTGTCTGGCTGATCCATATGAGAGATAGTGATGAGATGAGGATTAGGCAGTTCTATTAACGGGGATGGTATTTTAATTTTAGGTAAGGATTGACAGACGCATAAAGCTAATACGCACAAGAGCTAGAAGATGTCTTCCGTCTGCGGGCAACCTATGTCCTGGCTGCATTCGGACAGTAGCCACATGGGTGCCAAGATAATCTTTAAACCCAGGACTTGGTGTAACCCATCTCATGTACATAGATAAGCTGTGTTTCATGATCACCACTCACTTCCCATGTGGCACGGAGCGACTGTAAAGGGTTAATCAAATCCCAAATCCAGTCGAGGTTTCCACTCCGCACTTCTTGCTGCCGCTTCGCAGCATTTTCTTAGGCCAACAAGACGCCACCACTCAGTAACACACCGGCACTAGAGTTGGTCCCAATCGATTCACCCACCCGAGTCCGTCAGTTGTGTCAGCAATCTGTGGCCGCTGGATGGGAGCCCAGAGAACCTCCTCCTATCTGTGCCACCCGTGGCTCCATTTCTCATTAGCCAGCCTGGTAACATGTCATCGTCTTGTAGCGGGAGGCTAGGACAATGAAGATGTTGTGGCAAAAAAGGGGTTGTTAGGATATTATGTGAAGTTTTATAGTTTTATATACTAATATTATGTGTGTGATAAAATTCATGTTATGTGTTAGCCTTATGGCCGGTGATGTAAGTTCGATTCTCCTGTAGGCTATGCCTAAGGCCGTCCCTGGGAATGCGGCAGGTTTGTCCACTAGGGGAACTATACAGTAGATAGGGATACAGTTTGCACTACACTTGGGATTAGACACTTAATAGAGTTGGGATTAGCCCACAGTTTGGGAGGGGTTAGATGAGGTTTAATAGAAATTGTTTTCCGGGTTACAGCGAGTTAGTCAGAGTCCAGGACTCAGTCAAGCGCAAGTTCTGGGAAGAGTAAAGAACAAGGCCAAACACAGCAGAGTTAGCAAGTTCTAGTGCAGTGAAGGTGCAGCAGAGAAGAGCGGGTTCAGCCAGTGCAAGTTTCCTAGAAGAATGAGGGTACATCTCCAGCCACATCTGGATGCCGGGACAGACTTGGGCCTAAGGTCCAAAAGAGGTATACCTATGTCTCCCTGATGAGGAAGATGTCAGCCGGGTCGCAGAGTGAGGTGAAGATGGTGGGTCTCAGGACAGGACAGGGACAAGGACTGATGGAGAACAAAGCCAAGGGAACATCACTAAAAAGAGACTTTGTCTTAATCTGTATGTTGCAGACATGTAAATGAATTGCACAGTAAAGTTGGACCCTTTAACCTGGACCCAAGGTCTTCAGTCTTGTGTGTAGCCGGAACCGGTCCATGAACGAGGATGGTAACGAAAGCTCCCGATGAAAAAGTGAGTAAGGAACATACTCCACCACACCACACACTCCAACGAGACTCCTGTTTAGAAGAGGGGTTTCAGGACAACCACAGCTCAGTTCTGACCCAAAGAAAACTGGCCCTGTACCCCCTTTCAGTCACAGCATGACACGCGTGATGCCACACCAGGCAGGCTGATCCCTGTGTTGGTAATTGCCTACAGCGCCGATGTCAGGTCAACAGAGTTGCACCCAATAACTAAGCTCAGCGGCTCTGCCCGAGTTGACGGCCGAGGAACTCAGAGCTGCTCAGCCAACTAATTGAAATCAGGAGGACTGCTGATCTTTGAAGACATCAAATTCAAAAGATTAAGTAAATATATGGTTTTATCTCATGCATTTCAAAGTACAATACCCTTTTTCCTTAGGATAAACCATATAGGAACACATGGACAGGAAGGACAGCTTTTACATGTGTACATTTCAAATAAAAAGAGCAACTGATGGCACACGACAGGTCAAAGTTCACTGAAACGGCTGTTAGTAAGACATAGGTTAAAAATGGGGATAATTCAAGAACTTGTGCCTGTGATGGGGATCATCAAAGAACTTGTGCATGTGAAGGGGGTCATCCAAGAACTTGTGCATGTGATGGGGATCATCCAAGAACTTGTGCATGTGATGGGGATAATTCAAGAACTTGTGCATGTGATGGGAATCATCCAAGAACTTGTGCATGTGATGGGGATCATCCAAGAACTTGTGCATGTGATGGGGATCATCCAAGAACTTGTGCATGTGATGGGGATAATTCAAGAACTCGTACATGTGATGGGGATCATCCAAGAACTTGTAGATGTGACGGACATCATCCAAGAACTTGTACATGTGATGGGGATCATCCAAGAACTTGTAGATAAGATGGGGATCATCCAAGAACTTGTACATGTGATGGGGATAATTCAAGAACTTGTGCATGTAATGGGGATCATCCAAGAACTTGCGCATGTGATGGGGATAATTCAAGAACTTGTGCATGTGATGGGAATCATCCAAGAACTTGTGCATGTGATGGGGATCATCCAAGAACTTGTGCATGTGATGGGGATCATCCAACAAATTGTGCATGTGATGGGGATAATTCAAGAACTCGTACATGTGATGGGGATCATCCAAGAACTTGTAGATGTGACGGACATCATCCAAGAACTTGTACATGTGATGGGGATCATCCAAGAACTTGTAGATAAGATGGGGATCATCCAAGAACTTGTACATGTGATGGGGATCATCCAAGAACTTGTATATGTGATGGACATCATCCAAGAACTTGTACATGTGATGGGGATAATTCAAGAACTTGTGCATGTGATGGAGATCATCCAAGAACTTGTACATGTGATGGGGATAATTCAAGAACTTGTGCATGTGATGAGATCATTCAAGAACTTGTATATGTGATGGGCATCATTCAAGAACTTGTACATGTGATGGGGATCATCCAAGAACTTGTACATGTGATGGGGATCATCCACGAACTTGTACATGCGATGGGCATCATTCAAGAACTTGTACATGTGATGGGGATCATTCAAGAACTTGTACATGTGATGGGGATCATCCAAGAACTTGAACATGTGATGGGGATAATTCAAGAACTTGTGCATTTGATTAGATCATCCAAGCACTTGTATATGTGATGGGTATCCTCCACGAACTTGTGCACATAACAGGCATCATTCAAGAACTTGTACATGTAATGGGGATCATCCAAGAACTTGTACATGTGATGGCCATCATCCAAGAACTTGTACATGTGATGGGGATAATTCAAGAACTTGTGCATGAGATGAGATCATCAAGAACTTGTACATGTGATGGGGATCATCCAAGAACTTGTACATGTGATGGGGATGATCCAAGAACTTGTACATGTGATGGGTATCATCCAAGAACTTGTACATGTGATGAGATCATCCAAGAACTTGTATATGTGATGGGTATCATCCAAGAACTTGTACATGTGATGGGGATCATCCAAGAACTTGTGCATGTGATGGGGATCATCCAATAACTTGTACATGTGATGGGGATCATCCAAGAACTTGTATATGTGATGGGGATCATCCAAGAACTTGTAGATAAGATGGGGATAATTCAAGAACTTGTGCATGTGATGGGGATCATCCACAAACTTGTACATGTGATGGACATCATCCAAGAAATTGTACATGTGATGAGATCATTCAAGAACTTGTATATGTTATGGGCATCATCCAAGAATTTGTACATGTAATGGGGATCATCCAAGAACTTGTGCATGTGATGGGGATCATCCAATAACTTGTACATGTGATGGGGATCATCCAAGAACTTGTATATGTGATGGGGATCATCCAAGAACTTGTAGATAAGATGGGGATAATTCAAGAACTTGTGCATGTGATGGGGATCATCCACAAACTTGTACATGTGATTGACATCATCCAAGAACTTGTGCATGTGATGGGGATCATCCAAGAACTAGTGCATGTGATGGGGATAATTCAAGAACTTGTACATGTGATGGAGATCATCCAAGAACTTGTACATGTAATGGGGATCATCAAAGAACTTGTACATGTGATGGGGATCATCCAAGAACTTGTATATGTGATGGGGATCATCCAAGAACTTGTACATGTGATGGGGATCATCCAAGAACTTGTATATGTGATGGACATCATCCAAGAACTTGTACATGTGATGGGGATAATTCAAGAACTTGTGCATGTGATGGAGATCATCCAAGAACTTGTACATGTGATGGGGATAATTCAAGAACTTGTGCATGTGATGAGATCATTCAAGAACTTGTATATGTGATGGGCATCATTCAAGAACTTGTACATGTGATGGGGATCATCCAAGAACTTGTACATGTGATGGGGATCATCCACGAACTTGTACATGCGATGGGCATCATTCAAGAACTTGTACATGTGATGGGGATCATTCAAGAACTTGTACATGTGATGGGGATCATCCAAGAACTTGAACATGTGATGGGGATAATTCAAGAACTTGTGCATTTGATTAGATCATCCAAGCACTTGTATATGTGATGGGTATCCTCCACGAACTTGTGCACATAACAGGCATCATTCAAGAACTTGTACATGTAATGGGGATCATCCAAGAACTTGTACATGTGATGGCCATCATCCAAGAACTTGTACATGTGATGGGGATAATTCAAGAACTTGTGCATGAGATGAGATCATCAAGAACTTGTACATGTGATGGGGATCATCCAAGAACTTGTACATGTGATGGGGATGATCCAAGAACTTGTACATGTGATGGGTATCATCCAAGAACTTGTACATGTGATGAGATCATCCAAGAACTTGTATATGTGATGGGTATCATCCAAGAACTTGTACATGTGATGGGGATCATCCAAGAACTTGTGCATGTGATGGGGATCATCCAATAACTTGTACATGTGATGGGGATCATCCAAGAACTTGTATATGTGATGGGGATCATCCAAGAACTTGTAGATAAGATGGGGATAATTCAAGAACTTGTGCATGTGATGGGGATCATCCACAAACTTGTACATGTGATGGACATCATCCAAGAAATTGTACATGTGATGAGATCATTCAAGAACTTGTATATGTTATGGGCATCATCCAAGAACTTGTACATGTAATGGGGATCATCCAAGAACTTGTGCATGTGATGGGGATCATCCAATAACTTGTACATGTGATGGGGATCATCCAAGAACTTGTATATGTGATGGGGATCATCCAAGAACTTGTAGATAAGATGGGGATAATTCAAGAACTTGTGCATGTGATGGGGATCATCCACAAACTTGTACATGTGATTGACATCATCCAAGAACTTGTGCATGTGATGGGGATCATCCAAGAACTAGTGCATGTGATGGGGATAATTCAAGAACTTGTACACGTGATGGAGATCATCCAAGAACTTGTACATGTAATGGGGATCATCAAAGAACTTGTACATGTGATGGGGATCATCCAAGAACTTGTATATGTGATGGGGATCATCCAAGAACTTGTACATGTGATGGGGATCATCCAAGAACTTGTATATGTGATGGACATCATCCAAGAACTTGTACATGTGATGGGGATAATTCAAGAACTTGTGCATGTGATGGAGATCATCCAAGAACTTGTACATGTGATGGGGATAATTCAAGAACTTGTGCATGTGATGAGATCATTCAAGAACTTGTATATGTGATGGGCATCATTCAAGAACTTGTACATGTGATGGGGATCATCCAAGAACTTGTACATGTGATGGGGATCATCCACGAACTTGTACATGCGATGGGCATCATTCAAGAACTTGTACATGTGATGGGGATCATTCAAGAACTTGTACATGTGATGGGGATCATCCAAGAACTTGAACATGTGATGGGGATAATTCAAGAACTTGTGCATTTGATTAGATCATCCAAGCACTTGTATATGTGATGGGTATCCTCCACGAACTTGTGCACATAACAGGCATCATTCAAGAACTTGTACATGTAATGGGGATCATCCAAGAACTTGTACATGTGATGGCCATCATCCAAGAACTTGTACATGTGATGGGGATAATTCAAGAACTTGTGCATGAGATGAGATCATCAAGAACTTGTACATGTGATGGGGATCATCCAAGAACTTGTACATGTGATGGGGATGATCCAAGAACTTGTACATGTGATGGGTATCATCCAAGAACTTGTACATGTGATGAGATCATCCAAGAACTTGTATATGTGATGGGTATCATCCAAGAACTTGTACATGTGATGGAGATCATCCAAGAACTTGTGCATGTGATGGGGATCATCCAATAACTTGTACATGTGATGGTGATCATCCAAGAACTTGTATATGTGATGGGGATCATCCAAGAACTTGTAGATAAGATGGGGATAATTCAAGAACTTGTGCATGTGATGGGGATCATCCACAAACTTGTACATGTGATGGACATCATCCAAGAAATTGTACATGTGATGAGATCATTCAAGAACTTGTATATGTTATGGGCATCATCCAAGAACTTGTACATGTAATGGGGATCATCCAAGAACTTGTGCATGTGATGGGGATCATCCAATAACTTGTACATGTGATGGGGATCATCCAAGAACTTGTATATGTGATGTGGATCATCCAAGAACTTGTAGATAAGATGGGGATAATTCAAGAACTTGTGCATGTGATGGGGATCATCCACAAACTTGTACATGTGATTGACATCATCCAAGAACTTGTGCATGTGATGGGGATCATCCAAGAACTAGTGCATGTGATGGGGATAATTCAAGAACTTGTACATGTGATGGAGATCATCCAAGAACTTGTACATGTAATGGGGATCATCAAAGAACTTGTACATGTGATGGGGATCATCCAAGAACTTGTATATGTGATGGGGATCATCCAAGAACTTGTACATGTGATGGGGATCATCCAAGAACTTGTATATGTGATGGACATCATCCAAGAACTTGTACATGTGATGGGGATAATTCAAGAACTTGTGCATGTGATGGAGATCATCCAAGAACTTGTACATGTGATGGGGATAATTCAAGAACTTGTGCATGTGATGAGATCATTCAAGAACTTGTATATGTGATGGGCATCATTCAAGAACTTGTACATGTGATGGGGATCATCCAAGAACTTGTACATGTGATGGGGATCATCCACGAACTTGTACATGCGATGGGCATCATTCAAGAACTTGTACATGTGATGGGGATCATTCAAGAACTTGTACATGTGATGGGGATCATCCAAGAACTTGAACATGTGATGGGGATAATTCAAGAACTTGTGCATTTGATTAGATCATCCAAGCACTTGTATATGTGATGGGTATCCTCCACGAACTTGTGCACATAACAGGCATCATTCAAGAACTTGTACATGTAATGGGGATCATCCAAGAACTTGTACATGTGATGGCCATCATCCAAGAACTTGTACATGTGATGGGGATAATTCAAGAACTTGTGCATGAGATGAGATCATCAAGAACTTGTACATGTGATGGGGATCATCCAAGAACTTGTACATGTGATGGGGATGATCCAAGAACTTGTACATGTGATGGGTATCATCCAAGAACTTGTACATGTGATGAGATCATCCAAGAACTTGTATATGTGATGGGTATCATCCAAGAACTTGTACATGTGATGGAGATCATCCAAGAACTTGTGCATGTGATGGGGATCATCCAATAACTTGTACATGTGATGGGGATCATCCAAGAACTTGTATATGTGATGGGGATCATCCAAGAACTTGTAGATAAGATGGGGATAATTCAAGAACTTGTGCATGTGATGGGGATCATCCACAAACTTGTACATGTGATGGACATCATCCAAGAAATTGTACATGTGATGAGATCATTCAAGAACTTGTATATGTTATGGGCATCATCCAAGAACTTGTACATGTAATGGGGATCATCCAAGAACTTGTGCATGTGATGGGGATCATCCAATAACTTGTACATGTGATGGGGATCATCCAAGAACTTGTATATGTGATGTGGATCATCCAAGAACTTGTAGATAAGATGGGGATAATTCAAGAACTTGTGCATGTGATGGGGATCATCCACAAACTTGTACATGTGATTGACATCATCCAAGAACTTGTGCATGTGATGGGGATCATCCAAGAACTAGTGCATGTGATGGGGATAATTCAAGAACTTGTACATGTGATGGAGATCATCCAAGAACTTGTACATGTAATGGGGATCATCAAAGAACTTGTACATGTGATGGGGATCATCCAAGAACTTGTATATGTGATGGGGATCATCCAAGAACTTGTATATGTGATGGGTATCATCCAAGAACTTGTACATGTAATGGGGATCATCCAAGAACTTGTACATGTAATGGGGATCATCCAAGAACTTGTGCATGTGATGGCCATCATCCAAGAACTTGTACATGTGATGGGGATAATTCAAGAACTTGTGCATGAGATGAGATCATCCAAGAACTTGTACATGTGATGGCCATCATCCAAGAACTTGTACATGTGATGGGGATAATTCAAGAACTTGTGAATGAGATGAGATCATCCAAGAACTTGTACATGTGATGGGGATCATCCATGAACTTGTACATGTGATGGGGATCATCCAAGAACTTGTACATGTGATGGGTATCATTCAAGAACTTGTACATGTCATGGGGATCATCCAAGAACTTGTGCATGTGATCGGGATCATCCAAGAACTTGTGCATGTGATGGGGATCATCCAAGAAATTGTGCACATAACAGGCATCATTCAAGAACTTATACATGTGATGGGGATCATCCAAGAACTTGTACATGTGATGGGGATCATCCAAGAACTTGTACATGTGATGGACATCATCCAAGAACTTGTACATGTGATGGACATCATCCAAGAACTTGTACATGTGATGGACATCATCCAAGAACTTGTATATGTGATGAGATCATCCAAGAACTTGTATATGTGATGGGTATCATCCAAGAACTTGTACATGTGATGGGGATCATCCAAGAAATTGTGCACATAACAGGCATCATTCAAGAACTTGTACATGTGATGGGGATCATCCAAAAACTTGTACATGTGATGGGTATCATCCAAGAACTTGTACATGTGATGAGATCATCCAAGAACTTGTATATGTGATGGGTATCATCCAAGAACTTGTGCACATAACAGGCATCATTCAAGAACTTGTACATGTGATGGGGATCATCCAAGAACTTGTACATGTGATGGGGATCATCCAAGAACTTGTACATGTGATGGACATCATCCAAGAACTTGTATATGTGATGGGGATCATCCAAGAACTTGTAGATAAGATGGGGAAAATTCAAGAACTTGTGCATGTGATGGGGATCATCCACGAACTTGTACATGTGATGGACATCATCCAAGAACTTGTGCATGTGATGGGGATCATCCAAGAACTTGTGCATGTGATGGGGATAATTCAAGAACTTGTACATGTGATGGAGATCATCCAAGAACTTGTACATGTGATGGGGATCATCAAAGAACTTGTACATGTGATGGGGATCATCCAAGAACTTGTATATGTGATGGGTATCATCCAAGAACTTGTGCACATAACAGGCATCATCCAAGAACTTGTACATGTAATGGGGATCATCCAAGAACTTGTACATGTGATGGAGATCATCCAAGAACTTGTACATGTGATGGGGATCATCCAAGAACTTGTACATGTGATGGACATCATCCAAGAACTTGTATATGTGATGGGTATCATCCAAGAACTTGTGCATGTGATGAGATCATCCAAGAACTTGTATATGTGATGGGGATCATCCAAGAACTTGTAGATAAGATGGGGATAATCCAAGAACTTGTGCATGTGATGGGGATCATCCAAGAACTTGTACATGTGATGGACATCATCCAAAAACTTGTGCATGTGATGGGGATAATTCAAGAACTTGTACATGTGATGGGGATCATCAAAGAACTTGTACATGTGATGGGGATCATCCAAGAACTTGTACATGTGATGGACATCATCCAAGAACTTGTGCATGTGATGGGGATAATTCAAGAACTTGTACATGTGATGGAGATCATCCAAGAACTTGTACATGTGACGGGGATCATCAAAGAACTTGTACATGTGATGGGGATCATCCAAGAACTTGTATATGTGATGGGGATCATCCAAGAACTTGTATATGTGATGGGGATCACCCAAGATCTTGTGCATGTAACGGGCACAAGTTCTTGGATGATGAAAAGTACATTTTAGAGTTCAGTGGTTTTTACTGATACTGAGGAAT
This sequence comes from Ranitomeya imitator, assembly GCF_032444005.1. NCBI lineage: Eukaryota > Metazoa > Chordata > Amphibia > Anura > Dendrobatidae > Ranitomeya > Ranitomeya imitator. The sequence continues at coordinate 113,927,028 of NC_091291.1, read as the reverse complement.
AATATTTGAGTAGTCCATGCAAAAAAAATAATCTGCATATACCACAGAGGAAGCCAGGAACCTCACCAGACTCAATCCAGAACAGATGTTTTAATCAGAGTTCTCCTAATGGAATATCACTTAAAACCATTGTACGCATTTCCTTAGTCTAATGTTCTGGTGTTACATATGGTTACTCGGGTATTTAACGCTTTCAGTGGTCATCAATGACATCATCAGCTTGGTCTTAGCTTAGAGAACACTCGCGGTTCACATATTAGAAGGAACGTCGTACAGTCCAGCTGATTATTGGAAGGTATCTGATGAGCTGCAATGTTCCATGTAGTCTATAATAGGCATGGCCAGGTGATTTGTAATAAAACTCGCTGACTTCTACCGACGAGCATCTAGGCTCAATAATGTTCTTTTGATGCTATGATGAATGAAACAAGCAAAGAATTGGAACACTGGGGTTATTATTCCTCATGTATTTTTTATTTTTTTGTATTTCATCTGGGTCCAATCTGAAGATTTCAGCCAAACATCTGAAGCTTGCCATTAATGTAAGACTTTTTTTTTTTATACAAGATAAGTTTGATTGTCTTCCAAAAATCCTCATCTTGTTCTGTAATTTCCAACTCGTTGGATTGTTCAGTGCTTGACACAATTATGTGTTAATGCTAAATCACGATGATTAGGCATTTATAATTGTGTGATCGTTGGACTTCACACAAATCCGATATTAATTAATCCTGCAGCCAGTGTGTTTAGGAAAACTCTCTAAGACGTAAGGAAACTTTTGGGTGTTTCATGTTTTATCGCGGCCCCTTCTTCTGAAGCTAAAGGCTTCTTTGTTTCCTGCTTGCCCAAAAGTTTGACAGTTTGGGCCGGTGGCATGATCGCGCTGTGGGCCTTTACCTCTGCAGCACAGGGGGACTAAATCTGGCCAGATCCAATGATCCAGCCACGTTCAGGGCAGCGCTTGCAATCTGTATCGCAAACAGCACACTAAATGCCTAGAAAATTGGTCACCTTTGTAGGCAGCAGAGGTGGCCGGTAACCTAGACAATGAGCAGTATGCTATAGAATTCACACTTCCTCCGTCCTTGCGAATGAAGGGGATTTTTAAAGGGAATCCGTTAGCAGGTTTTGCTATGTAATCTGAGAGCAGCGCAATGTGTCATTTGGTGGTCTGCATTCTGTCATTTTGATACAATCATTGCTTTCTCCGCTATAGACCTAGCAGAGCTCTGAATGCTTAGCTCTGTATAACCCCGCCCACACCTCTGATTGGCAGCTTTCTGAGTATACTGTATATTGACAGAAATCTACCAATGAATGGTGGGGGGGGGGGGGGGGGGGGGTTGGTGTCTGGACCAGGAGGCACAAGACCCCTAATCCTGTAGTGATAATCTTCTGCTGATAAAACACTGATTTTATTGAAACAGCAACACCCAGCCTAGTAAGTGACACATTACTGGAATCAGGGTCTCAGCCCCTACATCAGATTCCCTTTAATAAGATGTACATTGCAAAATTGCTTGTTTTTGTAAGCACTTTGTGATTGTAACTATTTAAGAAGTTGAGGCAATCCTTTTAAAAGTATTGAATATCAAGAGTGAGCCAGATCCTCTGGACAGAAGCATTCAGCTCATGTGTGAGCAAGCGCAAAGTGATGCACGGACCAATATACTTTCTATTGAAGGGGTTATCGAAATGTATTTATTTTTTTTTTACTATGGGCCTAACAGCTAACAGGCAGGTAGTCGCCAACTACCTGCCTTACGTGCCCATCGTCGATCTCTGCCAGCACAAAGCTGTCACAGACCGTTCCCGCCAGCGAATCAGCGGCTTCTGTTAACGTCACATTGACAGAGCAGCTGCTTCTCTTCCACGCTGTTCTGTTGACGGGGCGTGACTGCTGATGTCACACTGATTGACAGCTGGCTCCCCACTTCCTAACTGCGGGGAGCAGGCTGTCTATCAGTAAGACATAGGCAATCATGTCATGTTGACAGCAGCCTGGAGGAAGAAGAGTATTGGTGACCAATCTGAGCTATTGCCAGGTAGAATAGGCAGGTAGTTGCCGCTGTTAGTGACTACCTGCCTGTTCTTTTTTTTTTTTTACCATGGGCCTAAAAACTAAGAAAAAAATAGTCCAATACAACCCCTTTGCAAGAGCTGAAAACTTCTGGTATGTGATTGAGCCATCGGTGAGCGTTTCAGGACCCAGAAAAAATCTGTATATAACAAATTTGACGCAAAGGAAAAATGTATCTTTGTACCATGTTAGTCAAAAATAGAAAAATATGAAAATCTCAGAGTCCTCGGTGGTCGATACCATCTTTTCAGTTAGCTATTAAAAGGTATCAACCACTAAGGACAGATGAAGTAAAGAAATGGATTTAAACATTTCCTTTTCCCCTGCTTGCAGTTATAAAATGTATCATTAGCATGTTTTCATTTTCTGGATCACCTTAAAGAAGCATTAGGATGAAAATTGTTATCCTCTTAATATATTGCAGCCATCATATTATACAGCACTTACAATTGCTCATTTTGCCTTTCTACCCAGTTAATTCTTCTCTTCTCCATTCGGTCTATGACATCATGTGATTAAAAACAGACTAGCTGCATCCTTCTAAGCTCTATGTAGAAACAGGAGGTCAATTTTATTTGCACAAGTCAAGAGTCACTGCAAAAGTCCCTGGCAGGGGGAAGCGGGAGCAGCTGGGTCAGGAGTTAAAGAGGGGACAGATTTATGCAGGCACAAGAGACTTCCTGTTTCTACATAGAGAGGAACTAACTGGGTAGAAAGGGAAAATGAGCAATTGTAAGTACACAGTGCTAGATATTATGACGACTGTAATATATTAAGAGGATAAGCAGTTTGATGGAAGGAGGAGGAGAATGAGGAGGAAGAGGACGAGAGCTTCTTTAAAAAAAACTAACACCTTAAATGGGCTGTCTGGTTGTTAGCGGGTCCTCTCCATTATAGGCCTGAGCAAATAGTGACATCTACAAATAGTTTGTAGCATATCCTAAATGCATCGGAATCTCCGTCAGCCGAGATTTTTCAAGAAAGAAAGATTTTGATTGGTCCAACTACTAAGGACCAATCAAAATCATTTTAGGATTATTTGCGCCTAACCTTGTCTGATATATTGTAACATTTTTGGACCATTATTAACCCTGCTGTTGTCTTCGGTCTGGGGACACCGATTTTGAACTTTGGTATTTTTTGGGGTGTTCAAGATGCGGTTCTGAAACTTGTGGTTGATTGACTTAAATGAGGATGGGTCGGTCGGCCACGGGTTTCAGAGCCGCATCTTGAATATTTTAAAGAATATTGAAGTTCAAGGTCGGTCATTTTTGACCGAAGACAACAGCAGGGTTAAGCATGTTGCATGGAATTGGTTCCTGCAGCAGCTTCCATAACTGGTCTGGATTAGCCTGGCCACCATCCAAGGCCTTGCTACATAAAATGGATCTGTATGCCCGCTCGCTGATTAACAGTGTTCCTTTGTGCTAAGACCACTAACTCCTGCCAACTTCAGCTCCACAGCAGAGGTGAGAAAGCGAATATAAATGGAGGTGGATGGATTCCTTGGGTTAAGATGAAGGATGGCCGTGTGCGCCCTTCACAAAAAAACAAAAGTGCCTTATGAACATCTGTTCCTTTTTTCCAGCGCTACTTCGTGGGTCTTTGTTGCAGCGGCCCTTTTTAGACCTTTGAACATTAGATGAGACTACGGTTTTAATGCCGCGCACACTCGGTAAACGCTCGCACTAAAATGTCCTTTTTTTTATGTGGATGCTTATTACGTTACTGGAATTTTGGAGTTTGCAATACACAATTCATTAGAAACACAGGCACAGGAAACTAGTAAATTGTGCAAAAAAAAATAAAAATGGTTATAGCCAAAGGGAAAATGCAAATAAAATATTACTTTTCGAACTAATGAAATGCACTTTTTTTCTACAGTTCAAAACCAGATTTTCACAGGGTCAGTTACTTAAAAGGAGGAAAGGATCAGCACATTTAGGATGGGCAGAATGTCTAATGTATTTGTTTGTATTCCACGAAAAGTATACATCGGCCCGTCCTTACCATGAACCCAGATGGGGCGACTGAGAGATTTAAAGAAACACCTGAATGAGATACTCTGTCACAATGTGTTTACGCCACAGGGTGAATGTGCGGACAATCAGTCGTTTTTGGTAGTGTGTTGCAATATTGGATTAAATTTGGCTCTTTGAATAATTAACCAAATGCTGGTGAAAGTAAGGGATCGTCCAGACTAGCGTATAATCAGTCTGTATTCAAAACGGGTAGAATAAGGACCGTACACTGACCAATGAAAGTCCATGTGGTAGTTTTTACATACGGACCAAGGGTCTTTGGGTAAAAAAAAAAAAAATCGCACTACTCCAATGTATATTGTGGACTAGACTCGCCCATTATAAGTCAATGGGTGTGCAAAAAATGGATCACAAGCGAGTATCCAGCCTTATGGCATCTGTTTGATGGATCCATTACATTTGTTAACATAGAAAACTGTATTTGGGCCACTTATTATTTATCAAATTGTTGATGTAAAAAAACAGATTCAATACAAGCTTGTCTAAACCCAGCCTTAAAGGAGGACACTAGAGTTGAGCGGCTTTTCCTTTTTTAGGATCGAGTCGGGTTTCGCTCAACCCTAGAGGACACTGTACAAGCTGCTTTTGAGCGATTGTATGCCAAAATAGTGTTCGTCTTGTAAATATTTCACAAGTTTAACAAACCAATATGCGTATGCTGTAGACTAATTTGGGTTGGACTCGCCTACCTCCAGTTGGGTTCCTCCAGATGACCCACGCTCTGACACAAAAATGGCTGACCGATAGCCATCAAAAGATAAAGGCCCCAATTAATCAAGGCTGGTGTTCTGCACACATGTGTACGCTTCATTAAGCCCCCAAAATGTCACGCAGGTGTGAAGGAGCTCTGATACATTTTGCATCTCGGCGTGGTTAACACGTGAAGATCTCCATTATGGAAACTCAGATCATACCTCCTGCGTGGATTGCCATAGACCGAGGGTGAATATGGTGAAAGAATCTGATATAAAGGTGTTCAGGTGCAATGTTTTTGGATATATACATTGGAACACAGAATACACCAAACAAGTTTATATGCGCAACTAGAGCATTGTGTGACATGTTTCTTTTTTTTAATATAGTTCTATACAGGGACTGAAAAATCCTGAATTTACACGCATTACATGGATGGTGTCTAAAGTTGTACATTTTTAAAGAAGTTCACCCTAACATGCTTGCGATGCAAATCTGCAAATATCCTTTTCAAAAGGAAGAGGACTTGATCTCCGGCGCCATCTTTTGGATTTAGCAATCCTGAAAGTCAATATCGACCCTTTAATGCAGGGGTCCCCAACTCCAGTCCTCAAGACCCACCAACATGTCATGTTTTCAGGATTTCCTTAGTCTTGCCCAGGTAATAATTGCATCACCTGTGCAATGCAAAGGAAATCCTGAAAACATGACCTGTTGGTGGGCCTTGAGGAATGGAGTTGGGGACCCCTGCTTTAATGAGCCTTGCCACATGACTTTGGATAAGAAGTAGTGATGAGCGAATATATGAATATATGAGCATGCTCGGGAAATCTCGAGTAACGAGTATATTCGCTCATCACTAATAAGAAGCCAAACCAGAAACTCCATTTGCAGACACGTGTTTCGATGTGTTGCCCCTCCTCAGTGCAAAGCAAGAGATCTCATTTGGCTGCATGAGAGGCTTCTGACTGGTGGTCTAAGGGGAAACATTTCTCCATGAGGAAACTACCACATCGTGATGAGACTTATGGGCCATGCAATGCTCCTCCGGAAATTTAAATTAGCAAATAGCCTCTTTAGAAGGAAGTGGACTTGATCTCTTTCAAGCCGAACCAGAAACTCAATTTGCAGATACGCATTTCGAAGTGTTTCTCCTATTCAGTACAAGGCTTGAGATCTGATTTGGAGAGATTTGCAGAAAGCTGCAGCGGTTGGCACCTGTGTTTCATCAGCAGAGATGTGTTGTGGTGGTCTGCTCACCGTTTGCACTCATTCTCTTCCTCTCCTGGAGCAGGGGCAGGTTTATGGGCCACGGAACCACAGCCAGCAGAGTTATTAAAAAGCACAAGTGACTGCTGCATGACTTGGGGCTCAGACTGCTCGCCTGATTTGCAAGGTGGTAAGATGGAAGACGGACGCCCATTAGCCGCAGGTGCCAAATCTGTGCTTTTGGCAGGGGACCAAGTGGAAGACAAAGCAAAGGGACTGAAGGCACTGTCAGCCAACCAATCTAAACCCACCTCTACTTGCACTGGCCTCACCATTCATCCATCGGTACTCGGGCCTCCGAAATTACACAGAACATCCCGTTGCCTGCTTGCACCAGGGGAAGGTGTTTCGTTTGGGGGCATAGCAAACACAGATCAGCCATGCCCCCTCTCTCCCTACAGCAGCTACATCACCACCACCAGCAACACGGCCACATCTCCTATTTGATGCTCTCCTCATTGATTTCAACCCAAACAATTGCATTACATGGCCTGCACACAGAGAGTGGCCAGCAGACCATTACACTGCCTGTTTTTGGAGTACCCCCCAAAAAAATAAATAATTTATAAAAACAACATTGGTTACCTCCTCCTACTCAGCCTCTTACACTTACACCACCACCTCCTACTCAACCTCCTCTTGGACCACCACCTCCTTCTCAACCTCCTGCTCCTCTTGGACCACCACCTCCTACTCAACCTCCTCTTGAACCACCACCTCCTACTCAACCTCCTGCTCCACTTGGACCTCCACCTCCTAGTTCAAGATTATAATTTTTTTTTATTTTTTTCATTCTATGTTATTTTAAGTCATTTTGCTATCCACACTTACCCCCATTTGGCTTCCTTATGCTGCCACCTAGCCCTTAACATGACTATTTACAGTCATTTTAAAGCACCGAAGTTCGGGATCCCATTGAATTCTATTGTGTTCAGGGTCAAGGTAATTCTCAAACCGAACTTTTCACTGCAGTTTCCTCGAGCCCAAACATCCACGGGTCCGCTCATCACTCCTACCAGGTTAAAATAGTAAAAAGAAAATCTAGACCAATGGGTGTTTGTCCGATGTACAGTCAGATCCCATAATCGTATTTTGCTTTTCAGTAGCAACAAAGTGGTTATAAGTGCTATAAACTCTTGTATGAGTGGAAGCAAAATACAAAATGTATAACGACACCAGACAAAAGAACAAGATGCTACATAGTATTTATATGTGCACATGTGCGTATGTGCACGTATGTATGTGGAAGTGTGTGTGTACATGTGTGTATTTTCACGTGCTGTGACTTATTTTCCTAGGTAGACACTAATTGTGCCTCACCCATTCTGTACCTATTCCTGTCACAGGCAGCTGCCAGCCAGTAAGGCTTATGACGCCACCATTCTGAAAAACGACAGCAACAACTGGTGGACACTTGTCACAGGCTACCATGAGAAGTAAACCCTACTGCATTCCCAGGAATGATCTGAGCTATGAAAAGCTCCATGTAAAGGCCATACCAGGTCAGGATCAGATGGAGCTTTCCTTCCCTGTATCTTTACGACAGTGGAAAACATGGAAAAGTTAGAAAACATACCCTGGAATATCCTGGAACTAGAAATAACCTGTATGAAATGAGTTTTCTCATCATCATAAATGGGCAAAACTGCAAAAAAAAGAAACGTTGCAATTTATTTCTTATCAAAAATCCTTGTTTTTAAGACTGGAAGGATTTTATTGCTTACTGCTTATTGACAAGGTTACCTGCCATGGCTGTAGTATATAAACATTGGCCTGTCTGCTAAGCAAGGAGAACAGTGCTTACAAGCTCTTTCCAAAAGAGCTTGTAAGGGCTGCTCCGACACTGGCTGGATCGGGCCAGCTTCATTGCTCTTGCGCTCATCCAATGCTGTAGAAGCAAAGTTGCCTCTGTTTGGCTTCGGAGGATGAAGAGTTTGGACCAGTGGTGTGGCGATGTCACTGCACCCCGCACCCCCCAACTATGGCAAGTCAGAAGCTGGAGGCCAGAGGAATGGCTAGCTTCTGAAACATGATCTGCAGACAACCCCTTTAAACATTCAGTATATTAAAAAGATGTGAAGGCATCAATAATTCTTTATGAAATGTAACATACATGTCCGATTAATATCAGGAGATGCAGCATGTTTTTACATAGGGGTGGAAATGTGTTGCTATAGAGAAAACACGGTTGCAAAATAATGAGGACAGAGGGAATAATCTACTTGTGAATATATTGCACGGAATCTCTGATTGATGATGTCTGCATATCTCGCCTTATCAGATCGATTCGTTCTGCTTTGTTAAATTCATGAGTTGTTTTGTTACAAGTAACAAAGTCTCTGCAAGTGTAAAAGATAATTCCTAGAGTAGATTGTGTGAAGATAATACAGGTTGGGATCTATGAGCGGGAACCCATAATGCCCGGCTTGAAGATGTGGTGGTACGTAATACACATAAATCCTATAAAAGAGTCATCCAACTAAAAAAAAAAAAAATTAAACCAGCTGCAAATATTCATTAAAAACCCAAGAAAATAAACTATCCTCGCCTCTTCCTTCCACTGCAGATCCAGGACTGAAGCTCCAGCTGTAAAAAAAAGAAACTATCCTCCCCCCTTCCTTCCCCTGCAGATTCAGAGCTGAAGCTCCAGCTGTAAAAAAAAGAAACTATCCTCGCCTCTTCCCTCCCTTGCAGATCCAGCGCTGAAGCTCCAGCTGTAAAAAAAAGAAACTATCCTTGTCTCTTCCTTCCACTGCAGATCCAGGGCTGAAGCTCCAGCTGTAAAAAAAAATAAACTATCCTCGCCCCTTCCTTCCCCTGCAGATCCTGGGCTGAAGCTCCAGCTGTAAAAAAAGAAACTATCCTCGCCTCTTCCTTCCCCTGCAGATCCTGGGCTGAAGCTCCAGCTGTAAAAAAAGAAACTATCCTCGCCTCTTCCTTCCCTTGCAGATCCAGGGCTGAAGCTCCAGCTGTAAAAAAAAAACTATCCTCACCTCTTCCTTCCCCTGCAGATCCAGAGCTGAAGCTCCAGCCGTAAAAAAAAAAAAAAAACTATCCTCGCCTCTTCTTTCCCCTGCAGATCCAGTGCTGAAGCTCCAGCTGTAAAAAAAAGAAACTATTCCTGCCTCTTCCTTCCCCTGCAGATCCAGTGCTAAGGCCATGTTCACACAGTGCGTTTTTTACCGCGGAACCGCGGCGGTTTTGCCGCTGCGGTTCCGCAGCTGTTTTCCATGCAGGGTACAGTACACTGTACCCTATGGAAAACAGGACACACTGTGCACATGGTCCGGAAATTGTAAAAAAAAAGCCGCGCTGAATAGCTCCCGGAAAAAAGAAGGAGCATGTCAATTCTTCTTCCTGAACCGCAGCGGTTCTGCACCCATAGACCTCCATTGTGAGGTCAAAATCGCAGTAAAACCCGCAGATCAAAAATATATCTGCGGGTTTTACTGCGATTTGATGTGCAGAACCGCTGCAGCAGGAAGTGCGGGGGAGCGGGCGGAAGTGCGTGGGCGGAGTGTGGCTGCCCCCCCGTGCTCCGATCCCGCCCCCCGTGCTCCGATGCCCCCCCCGTGCTCCGATGCCCCCCCCAGTGCTCCGATGCCCCCCCCGTGCCCTAATCTCCCCCCCTTATACTTACCCGGCGTCCCGGTGTCCGTCCGGCCGTCTTCTCCCTGGGCGCCGCCATCTTGCAAAATGGCGGGCGCATGCGCAGTGCGCCCGCCGAATCTGCCGGCCGGCAGATTCGCTCCAAAGTGCATTTTGATCACTGAGATAGGTTATATCTCAGTGATCAAAATAAAAAAATAGTAAATGACACCCCCCCCACTTTGTCACCCCCATTGGTAGGGACAATAAAAAAATTAAGAATTTTTTTTTTTTTTTTTCACTAAGGTTAGAATAGGGGTAGGGTTAGGGTTAGGGGTAGGGTTAGGGGTAGGGTTAGGGGTAGGGTTAGGGTATTTTCAGCCATTTTAGCCCTAAAAAGCTTCCTAGGAAACACACAGTAAAAAAAGGATAAAAAAACGCATCAAAAAACGCATCAAAAACGCATCAAAAAAGGACAAAAAAAGGACCTGCGTTTTCTGCCAAGAGCTGCAGTTTTTTAAAAAAAACTGTCCTGAAAAAAAAAGGATGGAAATCCTGAACGTGTGAACATACCCTAAAGCTCCAGCTATAAAAAAAGAAACTATCCTCGCCTTTTCCTTCCCCTGCAGATCCAGGGCTGAAGCTCCCTGGTCTTACCTAGCCTTTCTTCACCCACGATAAAGAATCGGTTTTGTGACCTTACTTTAAGTCCAGTAGAAATAGATGACTGAGCATGACACTTACCAACTTGATCTTTAATCATCTAGATCACTTTATTCAGTTCATAGATAAATAGTTGAGAAAAGATGTAGAGCAGAAAACCTACAGCCGTTTCGCTCGCCTGAGGCTTTATCAAGGTACTTATGGTATATTTAAAGATCCAGGGCAAAGCAAAGTGCTGACTTTCCTTTTCCAGCAAAAACCAGTGTCCACATCACAAGTTACTATACCCCCAAGATACACCGTTGCAAGTGAAAAGTGGCGGACCCTTCCCTAAGGGTCCACCCAACTCTGACAGCATGTAATAGGTGACCATAATCACGGCCCAGGGTCAACCTTTCATACTTACCTTGTTGTTTTGGGGTCATCTACATGTTATCTCAGTCTATAATTGGCATTTTGTCTAATATGGTAACTTTGCAACTTTCAAATTAGGTTTTATTAACTATAAAGTCAAAATAAATTCACAAAAAAATGTGTAAAATGTATTTATTAACAGATAATAAACTAATACATATGGAGAAAAAAAAAACACCTTAAAACACAACAGATTCAGTTCATAGTGGGAAGAAGTAATGTTTCGGATTTCCGGTTCATTTTTCCCTTGGACTTCTCAGGAACAATTCTTACCAGTTTAAAAGCGGTTGGGAGAGTTTGTCCCAGGAATGGTGGACTGGTAATGTCTTCTACCATCACAACATACTCCCCTAGAAAAAGAAGAACACAGAGTTGAGACTCGACTTATGGACGCCTCCTTACTGTATAATTAGACAATACTCATTGTTTCTATATAGTTTGTGGTCATTGTGTTTTCTCAAAGATCTCAGAATCCAGAAAAAATACTTGTCAGCTACTCAAGTATATGAAATCTGTTGAAGAATATATGGACATATTCTGAATGGAGCGTCTAAATCAGGTGTGATGTGGTAATCATGAAACATTATATGACACTATTGAATCAGAATTTGTAGTTCATGATCTAGATTTTGAGCTATGGTAAAGCCAAGTTTTGGACTGTTCTTTCAACAAGTCACTTTCTGTACCCAAGAAATGATAAGTCAGTGTTTTCCTCTAAAAATGAGGTGAAATATTATTTCTTAAAAACATGATAGAGCAACAGAAGTCCTGTTTTTTTAGTTCACTCTTATTCCCAAGTTCCTTGGACAAAAAGTGTTCACAGCACAGACCTTCTCAACGAGAAGTCCTCATAGGTGAAGATGCTACTTGAAAGTTTTTATCTCGCCTCGACTGCATGGTTAATTTTGGACACTGTTATATGAGTGACATTTTGTAATGGCGGAAGGTGAATATCAGTAGAACCTTCATGGCTGTTGCCCTCTGCGAGATAATGTCTTAATGACTCTTGATTCAGCCGTCGGTCCTCATGGTCACCGCTTTATCTTACACATCTCCAGTACTGTGAACCTTCATATAAGATCTACATACATCCCATGTAAATTATCTCAGCACTTTTAATACCCAAAATGTTGCCATCGAGAAACTACTGTTTCTCCTGTCCAATAAAAAGAACATGTTCCTTAACCTGCATTATTTGGTCATTTTGGACAGCGTTAGAATTGATTACTAGTATTACAATTCGGTCAGCCCCTTTATTACAGTTGGTGTGAATCAATTTACAAGACCTAGTCCATTGGCCATGGCAGTAATCCAAGGTCACTGGACTGTAGCCCCGAGAACTGACTCGTACCTGATGACATCCACGGTTCTTCTTTTGAATAGCCGGCCTGGCACAATGTCATTGGACAGGTGAACTGAGAATCGCCTTGTACCTGACGACATCCATGACTCTTCTTCTGATTAGCTGGCCTGTCGCAATGTCATTGGACTGTAGCCCTGAGAGCTGCCTCGCACCTGACGACATCCATTGATCTTCTTTTAATTAGCTGGCCTGGTGCAATGTCATTGGACAGGTGCCTTAAGAACGGCCTCTCACCTGATGACATCTCGGACTCTTCTTTTGATTAGCCTGCCAGATGTAATGTCATTGGAAGGCAAGCCCCAAGAACCGGCTCCTACCTTATGACATCCATGGCTCTTCTTTGGATTAGCCTGCCTGATGTAATGTCATTGGATGGCAAGTCCTAAGAACCGCCTCCTACCTGACGACATCCATAGCTCTTCTTTTGATTAGCTGGCCTGGCGCAATGTCATTGGACTGTAGCCCTGAGAGCTGCCTCGCACCTGATGACATCCATTGATCTTCTTTTAATTAGCTGGCCTGGTGCAATGTCATTGGACAGGTGCCTTAAGAACGGCCTCTCACCTGATGACATCTCGGACTCTTCTTTTGATTAGCCTGCCAGATGTAATGTCATTGGAAGGCAAGCCCCAAGAACCGGCTCCTACCTTATGACATCCATGGCTCTTCTTTGGATTAGCCTGTCTGATGTAATGTCATTGGATGGCAAGTCCTAAGAACCGCCTCCTACCTGACGACATCCATAGCTCTTCTTTTGATTAGCTGGCCTGGCGCAATGTCATTGGACTGTAGCCCTGAGAGCTGCCTCGCACCTGACGACATCCATGGCTCTTCTTTTGATTAGCCGGCCTGGCGAAATGTCATTGGACAGGTGCCTTAAGAACGGCTTCTTACCTGACGACATCTCTGACTCTTATTTTGATTAGCCTGTCTGATGTAATGACATTAGACGGCAAGCCCTAAGGACTGCCTCATACCTGATGACATCCATGGTTCTTCTTTTGATTAGCCTACCTGATGTAATGTCATTGGAAGGCAAGCCCTAAGAACCGCCTCCTACCTGACGACATCCATGGCTCTTCTTTTGATTAGTCTGCCTGATGTAATGTCATTGGAAGGCAAGCCCTAAGAACCGCCTCATACCTGATGACATCCATGGCTCTTCTTTTGATTAGCCTGCCTGATGTAATGTCATTGGAAGGCAAGCCCTAAGAACCGCCTCCTACCTGATGACATCCATGGCTCTTCTTTTGATTAGCCTGCCTGATGTAATGTCATTGGAAGGCAAGCCCTAAGAACCGCCTCCTACCTGACGACATCCATGGCTCTTCTTTTGATTAGTCTGCCTGATGTAATGTCATTGGAAGGCAAGCCCTAAGAACCGCCTCCTACCTGACATCCATGGCTCTTCTTTTGATTAGCTGGTCTAGCGCAATGTTACTGGACGGAAGCCCTGAGGACCTCCTCTTTCCTAACAGCATCTGTGGCTCTTCTGTTGATTTTCTTGCCTAGCACAATGTCATCGCAGCGGCATGACGCACATGTGACATCACACCAGGCTGACAAATCAAAAAAAGATCTGTGGATGCCAGGAAATTCTCAAGGCTCCCACAAATTACTGACGTAGCCGCTGAACCAACTGATTTGCACCAACTCTACCGTTAACGCTAATTAAAATTCCTATGTAGTATTCTATCCACATTGTTTACAACTTGTCGCCGACCTTTATCGATGGTGGCGGTTACCCACGTCAACTTTCTGTTCTCTTTAGTAAAATCGTACAGTCTTTCCAACATATTCGGGGGGAAATGACAGGCATTCTGCAGTGTAAAAGCATTTTGGCATTCAATGTACCATTCTTTTCATGTGGCAGATTTCATAAGCACTAAATTAGAATAAACAGCGAGGAAGGGGTGCGGCAGATCCAAACTCTATAATTGCCCCACTCTACAAGAGGAATACGTAATGAGAAGACAGATGTGCCTGATCTGCACGCCTAGTGCTAATCAAACACCTGTGATTAAAGACGCGGAAGAAGCCTCTCTATTAATGCTAATCAGCGGTAATCATACTATATCAAGAGCGGAGCAAACAGGGTCCGTTATTAGCATGGCGGAATCTCATGTGCACCCGGAATCTCTAGTGTTTATATTTTCCTTATTACCAAACAAAATGTTTTCAATTACCTAAATCAATTCACTCCGGCACGATGGGCGCCATCCTTACAGCGTCTTATGCGAATGCGAGCGCGTCTCCAAGGGAGGGGATCGCGGTTCACAACAGGAACTGGCACGTATTTATAGTCTGAATGCGTCTTTGCAAATAATTACGTGGGGATGAAGCATTAGGCTCTTAGTGGCGATTACGAGAACTGCGGCACGTATATAGAAAGGGTCTAAAAGTAGAGTTTATATATTAGGATTACGACCCGACTTCCTAATAATTTATTAACGGGGTGACCTCAGCAGCAGTTTCTTTTATACACAGTGATAATTTGCTGGGATGGGAGAGACATAATTCCCATTGCAGTAAATAAAGCCCAGTTGCCTCTAATATTACAGTTTTTCTTCTATACGTGTTTTATTTGCTATGAGACTGGGAGTAGTGTAGCGGAGTCTCCTCTGGCCCATAAGTCAACCGGTTAAGCGGCAAAAGTTATCGGCAAAGCAGAAAGTCACCATCTAACGTCTTAAAGGGGTTGTCCGCTGTACTAAACCCATTTTTAACCCGTTATGGAATTTATCCGCTAGAGAGGGCAACCTCGAAGCGTATCTCTAGCTCTACAATACAAATGCATTACATGGACAACCCCCCATTGGTTTAAGCAGGCACAATACAATTTAATAATTTTCCCATGGTGGAGCTGCAGGGGAATGCGATCAGAAAATTACCTACTGATGAAATCAGTTTTTTATGTTAAATTTATTTTCACAGAATTATTGGTAATTTTTTTTTATATAACATCATAATTAAAAAAGAAAAAAACAGTAAGGCTAGTTCAGACTCTTCCTGATTTTTTTTTTCAGGAATTTCACATGCACATTAGCAGCAATAGAGTTCTTCAGATCATATCTTTTGTATCCAAAGCATCTAATGAGTGTGTGCAAAGGTCATTATGAAGAGGGAAGCCTATTGTGATTGTTGGATCCTGTATTATCAGCTGTCATTTTAACCCTGTCTTTGATGATAAGGAGACTGCTGAAAATTCTTCTGTAGTGAACTGGAAGTATGAATCTAAAAGAGCCCGAGTGGTCAGTATAAAAATCTCTTTTATTTTTAGATACAGATTATTAAAAAAAAAAAAAAACATTAAAAGGGTTTTCCGGGACTTTAACATTGACTGTCTATCCTTAGGATAGGTAAACAATGTCTGATCGGTGGGGATGTGCCCTGGTGTCGATGGTGGCTGGAACTGCTCAGTTGTGGAGCTGAATAGCACAGCTCCGTCGACGAAATATTAGCCAAGGCCAGGTACTGCACACGCGCCCCCTATAGATTTGAATAGGTGCTGCAGCCACTATACAGTCGACGGAGCTTTGCAAGATCTGAGCATTTCCGGACAACAACGACGACACTGGGAACAGATGATCAAAGGGGGTATCGCACCCCCACTGGTCAGACATTGTTGACCTAGTCGAAGGGTAGGACATCAGTGTTAAAGTCCCAGAAGATCCCTTTAAAAAAAGATAACAAAAATTATTTTAAAAAACACATTTAGCTTGATTTAAACAATAGGCCATTTTCTGATTATATATTCCCTTTAATGTACAGTTTCCTTGCTGCACAAAGTTGACTACTAGGGTTTCCAGAAAAGGGAAAATGTGTCTCATCTTATTGTTTTGGGAAACCTAACAAATAAGAACTATGAAAAATGGACAACCCCTTTAAGCTGAGAACTATATATATATATATATATATATATATATATATATACACATTGATTGTCGACTTCCCGAACTTCTTAATATGCATTATACATTTCTATATAAAGAGAGCAAACTGCAGAAAGTCACGCGTATGTGTCACAGCCATCAACGTTGGGGTTTTTTTCGTGCCTTTTCGATTTTAAGATGTGTTCCAATGTGAAATCGTGCGCTGTAGGTCTAATATATATATATATTCACCAACAGTATGGAAATACGTGGCGGAGCCAAAGGTCATAAATAAACATATGTATTACATTTTCAATAAAACTGCTAACATATGATGTTCAATATGCTCTCTTAAATCACATTAGCCCTACATTACTAATAAGGCTAATAAGGTCCTCTGAGCCGTATGTATACATTTATTTGTGCCTCATTATTCGTCTTATGTAAACTTTTAATCCTAAGTGGCAAAAAAGTTGAACATTTTCTAGTTTATTGCTCTAAAATATAAAAAGGGGAAGCCCTGGCGCCTCTAGTGGGTATATCGGCCATGATGAATGGAGGGAGGCTTGACGCTGATTGAAGCCCGACTCTTTTCAGGGCACTGAATTACTTTTCTTTGTTAGTTTCCAGCTCACCTTTCATCTTTGTCGTCTATTGGGGGTCCGCCTGAGTTCTCGTATGCCTACCAGGAGACGGAAATGTTGGGAGTGTGGATGATACTAAAAAATTCCTTTAAAAAGGGAGTCTGTCATCTTCCCCCTCCCAAAAAAAAATATCTTTTAAACCAAGATATAGGGGACTTATCTCTTATAAAAATTATACCAGCATTGTACCTATTACTAGTATAGGACCTGAGAAGACACCCTTGGTATGGCTGAGAATTTGGTGCACCATTACACCCCTCATTTTTCAAGTCGGGGGCTTCTTATTCCCAGAGTGAGAGCTGCCTAAAGTTAGCTAGTATGGGTGTCCGTAAGCACTGACACTGCCTGTGCTCAGCTGCTGACATACACGGTGACCGAGGTGCTGAGCTTCTTTCAGGTTTTCCCTGTTCCAGGTGACTACCCTGCTTCTTAGCTGAGCTGTCAGTCCCAGACATAGCATCTGCTCAGCGGTTTGCCTTGTATTTCTTTGCTCTGTTTGTTGATCTAATACTGTCTGACCTTATTCTGACCATCCGTTTGCCTAGCCCCTTTGCTCCGATCCACTATCTTCCTGGTATTCTGACCTTGGACTGTGACCTAACTTTTCCCTTGAGTTTACTACTTGATCTGTTTGTATCTGACTTCGGAAAATCTGACAACCCTGCCTCATGGCTTGTCCATGAATATACAGCTCTGGCAAAAATTAAGAGACCACCACATCAACACCCTGTCATGAGCAACCCAATCTCCAGACCTGAACCCCATTGAAAACCTCTGGAATGTAACCAAGAGGATGATGGATAGTCACAAGCCATCAAACAAAGAAGAACTGCTTACATTTTTGCACCAAAAGCAGTGTGAAAGACTGGTGGAAAGCATGCCAAGACGCATGAAAGCTGTGATTAACAATCATGGTTATTCCACAAAATATTGATTTCTGAACTCTTCCTGAGTTAAAACATTAGTATTGTTGCTTCTAAATGATTATGAACTTGTTTTATTTGCATTATTTGAGGTCTGAAAGCACTGTTATGTTTTGTTCTTATTTTGACTATTTCTCATTTTTAGAAAAAAAAAATACAAAACTTATTGCTTGGAAATTCGGAGACGTTGTCAGAAGTTTATAGAATAAATTAACAATTTACAGTTTACTCAAAAATATAGCTATAAAGAGAAAAATCAGAGAAACTGAACATTTTGCAGTGGTCTCTTAATTTTTGCCAGAGCTGTATATATATATTGTGACAAATATACTGTGACAAAGTGACTGTAAAGTGCTGGCGGGGAGATACATTTCACTGAGGCTATTCGCTTCAGTGATTTAAAACCAAGAAGTTTCCTCCAGAACACTATATGTTGAGAGGGGTAAATGGCGATTTTAAGGGCTGGGCTTTTTGTAGAGAACCATAGACTGGGTGGGAGGCTGTCCACCTTATCTCCACCCCAGGGTGTGGTCTGGGGCTTAAATAGTCGGCCCCCAGAGGTATTCAGTGTTCAGTAGGGTTGGAGAGAGGAACTCCAGTGTTTTGTGTTTTGAGAAGGAAAAACCGAACCACTGATTATTATTCTGAGCGGGCGGATCACCGCAGATGCAGAGACTGCATTCCATTTTGTTTTGTTATTTCCTGTTTTGCCCGAAGGGCTGTGTATATCATAATAAACCGACGGAAGATTTAAAGAGATATCATCTCCTGAAGAAGTCTCATGTTGACTTTGAAACGCGTTGAGATTGTGAATAAACTACCAATTTTTATCTTCAACCTGCCTGGATTTCTAATTGCACAGCAGCGCAGAGGATATCCACGATTTTACCAGTTTTTATACTACGATTAGGTCACTATTTTGACCTGTGGATCTGCAGCAGCAAGAAGAAAGTTCGGGCCTTTCTGGGAATTGTAGGATACTATTGGCGATTTATCTCAAATTTCACCACGATAGCTGCCCCCTCTGACTGATCTTCTTAAGGGCTCAAAGACGTCAATGGCCAAGTGGTCCTCTGAAGCAGAGATGGCATTCCAGGAGTTGAAGCTCGCCTTATGCAAACCGTCGGTTTTGGTTAAACCTGACTTCGCAAAGGAGTTTGTGGTCCAGATGGACACCCCCGAGGTCGGCTTGGAAGCTATCTTGTCCCAGGTACTAGATGGGGATGAACATCCAGTCCTATACTGTAGTAGGAAACTCTCCTCCTGTGAAAAGAAGTATGCCATCGTAGAGAAAGATTGCTTGGCCATATAAGTAAGCATAATAAATAGAGATGGGTGAACCCGAACAGTAAAGTTCGGCGTCCGTACTGAACACCTACTTCTCGGGCACAGAAACTGAACACGGACTTCATCAGGAAGTCCATGTTACTGTTCGGGTTCAGCTGCTTGAACACCGATGCTAGCGGGAATCTCACCGAGGTCACAGCAGTTCAGCCCGGCTGGGAACACAGCCTCAGTGACCGGAGGTAACCTCGATAACGTCCTGCTTGCAGCAGCTCAGTCACCAGTAGTTTTCAGCCTGGATGGTTGCATTTTGGTACTGTCCAGGTTGAAATTAATTATCCCCCAGATATGGATTACTGTGTGGGACAGATAGGTGAGGGATATTGTTGTTTTTTATTTGTGCTTTCTTACAGAATACGGGGGCTTCGGTGGAATAGGCATTTGGTGAGTATAACTGTGTTTGTTATTTTTAAATAAAAAAGTAAAAGTGTGTTTTGTTTTATTTCTAATAAAGACTTTATTCTTGCTGTGTCTTTATTTACCATATAACTATAGGATTAGTAATGGATAGACGTCTTATAGATGCCTCTCCATTATTAAGCCGTGGGCTTGATGTCACTGGATAATTCAAAGGTGAAATGAACCCCACAAATATTAACCCCATTTGCCACCGCTACAGGGCAAGTGGGAAGAGTCAGGCGAAAGTGCCAGAATTGGCGCAACTAATTGATGTGCCTTTACTGGCAGCTGCGGGCTGCTATTTTTAGGCTGGGGGTGGCCAATATCCATGGCCCCTTACAAGCCTGAGAATACCAGCCCACAGCTGTCTGCTTTAATAAGGCTGGTTGTCAAAAATGGGGGGGGACTCTATGCTGTTTTTTTAAATTATTTATTTAAAACGGCATGGGGACCGCTCTATTGTTGATAACCAACCTTATTGAACTTGAGACCTGAGTGTTGCAGCCCCCAGCTGTGAGTTTTGCCTGGCTGGTGATCAAAAATACAGGGGAACCCTGCGCTGTAAATAATTATTTATTTACAGCGCAGGAGCCGGCTAATGAATACACCCATCAGCCGCTCCTGCTCTCGCTGTTATTAGTGGCAGCAGGTGTCGGATGATGGAAGGTGTAGTTCCATCCGCTGACACCAGTGATCGGAGGTAAATGTTATACCTCTGATCACAGTTGAGCACTCACGCTGTCTTTTGACTGTGTGGGAACCGTGGCTCTCTGACCAGCGGGGATGATTCCACCGCCGGTCAGAAGCGGTGTTTGCTGCGCTGTCATGCACATGACAGCGCAGCAAACAGTGGATGTTTGGGCCCCTATTCAAGTGAATGGGGCACGGGTTCGGGTACTGTTCTGGTACCCAAACCCGAACTTTGTGTAACTGTTTGGCTGAACCTGCCGGACCCTAACATCCAGGTGCCCGCCCATCTCTAATATTAAATAATTAATAAGTAACCTATCTATCAAAAAAATAAGGGAACAACACACTGTAAAAGAAATTGCAGGTGCAAAGCCTCCCAAACAGGAATTAGCCCAAGTGGCAACGTTTCGATTCATCTATTTATCCCTCTATCTATCTATCTATCTATCTATCTATCTATCTATCTATCTATCTATCTATCTGTCTTTCCCATAGACCTTCTATTGGGCATCTGTCCCTACTTTTGACCCTCTGCCCCTCTTTCTTTCTTAAAGTAACACTACAGCATTGTATTTTATTGGAAAACTGAAGTGGTGCTGCTAATGTAAAGTCCCTGCATCTAATATGATACTCACTATCCACCATGTTCAGCTCTTTCCGATGCCACTCTGGTCCCACGGCACCATCTTGTGTCTGCAACGTCGGGTCGAACGGAGGTCAAATGTAAGGGGCACAAGCTTACAATGCAAGTCTGCAAAAGCCAAAACAAGGCTCTCATAGACTTAAATTGAGTTGTGACCGCCAGCTCGCTCAGCAAACACTGGAGCGGTCCCGCAGGTCACAAACTGCTGGAATTCAAAGGTAACGGCGCCAATAAAAGATGAAGATAGCGGCAGGTGAGTATAAGGCTGGTTTCACACTTGCGTTTCAAAACGCATGCGTTTTAAAAAAAAAACGCATGGTGAAAAAACGCATGTAAACGCGTGCAAACGCTGCGTTTTTTGGCGCATGCGTTTTTGCATGTGGTGAAAAAAACGCTGCGTTTTGACGCGTTTACATGCCTTTTTTCCTGCGTTTGCGTTTTTTAAACGCATGCAGATAAATGTGTGACAGCTGCCAATCATCAAAATAAAGTAAAAACCCACTATAAACAGAAAGAGCTAGGGTTAGGGGTAGGGTTAGGGATCCTAATCCTAACCCTAATTCTAAAGGGATCCTAACCCTAACCCTAACTCTAACCCTAAAGGGATCCTAACCCTAACCCTACCCCTAACCCTAACCCTACCCTTAAAGGGATTAGGGTTAGGGGTAGGGTTAGGGTTAGGGGTAGGATCCCTTTATCAATTTTATGGTGTGGGGTGGTTTATCAGTGTGTTTTTTTTAAAACGCATGCGTTTTTAATGCATGCAAACGCATGCACAAAAAAACGCATGCGTTCCCATTGACTCCAATGTGTTTTTTGACCCAAAAAAACCGCATGAAAACGCATGCGTTTTTTTGTGTCCAAAAAACGCCTCTCAAAAATACTACAAGTTGCATTTTTGGAAATGAACACATGCAGTAAAAAAACGCATGCAATTGAAAACACGACCAAACGCGTACACAAAAAAACGCATGCGTTTTCAATGTTAAATATAGGGAAAAAAACGCATGCGTTTTTTTGTGCAAAAAACGCTGCAGACAAAAATGCAAGTGTGAAACCACCCTAAGACATTGGGCAGGGACCTTAGATTATTTGCACCACTCCAGTGCTGCAATTAAAAAAAAACTGGAGTGGGGCTTTAAATGATCTTCTTTTTAACCAGGGACATAGATTTCAGAAAGTGTCCGTATAGTTGGCGTCCATATATATTAGAACAGACCTTGAGTATGATTTCATGATGTGATGCAATGTACCCACCACATTACCCTTCCCCCAAACTATTTCACTATATTTCAGCATAATCCCCTCATTTATCACTTGCATGTATAGACGCCTTTGACATGGGATTTAGAAGAAAGCATCAATAAACCTTGTTTTGGGGGAAGCTGGTAGACAATGCAGCCTGGCACTGGTTGCTGCCATGCTGTTGCATACCCCACTTAGTATAAACATCTCCTGGCAAAGGGTGGAAGCTTTTCCCATGGATGGAATCCTGCGATACTCAATTTGGAATAATCAAGCATTCTTCATGAATGGTTCCACAGTGGGCACCAGCGGGGATCACAACAATGGGCATCCCACGGCAGTGGTCCCCACCCAGCTAGTAGGCACAGGCGGGAGAGAGGGTAGATAGAAAGATCGATTCACTATGTGATCTTCTATAGAAGATTCTAAAATGAGAAGAATTTCAGTCTTCGGTTGTCTCTACCGCAGCCCACACTTGTGACTTCTCAATAAACAGTGTCATATCTCCTTCTGAAGTTACGTCTTGAGTGGTTTTTTGAAAAGTGAACAAAAGGAGCCTGAAGTTATGGAAAAGAGGTTAAAAGAAAAGAACAATTCCAATTTAAAGGTTGACAATAGAAATGCAAATGAAGAAAGTTGCTTCAAAGTACTGGAACTAATTTAAGCATGTCATACATTAATTTTATATTAAAAAGACGCCAGCT
Organism: Ranitomeya imitator; assembly: GCF_032444005.1. Lineage (NCBI taxonomy): Eukaryota > Metazoa > Chordata > Amphibia > Anura > Dendrobatidae > Ranitomeya > Ranitomeya imitator. Next base: position 113,904,452 of record NC_091291.1, on the reverse strand, counting down.
TCACAATCCGCGGTCTGCTAATTTATCGAGAATCTGCTTCTGATAGATTAGGTTTATAGGTCAGCTGTGAGAATGGACGCTGAGGACCATTGGACCAAGATACACAGCAACACGTAATTGGAACATACCAGTCCTAAAAATATTTACAAACCATACAAATGAAAGTTATCCGACATCCTTTTTTTTTCACGATACTTTCTGTGTGAACAGTGGGAAAAACAAGTATTTGATACACTGCCAATTTTGCATGTTTTTCCCACCCACAAAAAATGGAGAGGTCTGTAATTTTATCGTAAGCACACTTCAACTGTGAGAGACGGAATCTAAAAATAAAAACCAGAGAATCACATTGTATGATTTTTACATAATTAAATTGCATTTTATTGTATGAAATACCGTATTTTTCGTATTATAAGATGCACTTTTCCCCCCCAAATTTTGAGATCTCATCTCACGAGATCTTGGTGCTGAGATCTCCATCTGCGCATGCGCCGCCCCTGGCACCCATTTTCCCGGAGTCCATCACATAGTAAACCATGTAAGTGCGGTGGCTCTGGGCTTTCACAAAATAACGGTGGAGCCCCCGCACCACCGAACACCCGCAGCGGTGCACATCCGAACACCCCCTCATCCCAGCCTGCAGCACCACTCCACTCTTGCCTCCTCCAGCAGCGACCCTGAGAAAAAGAGAACTTAATACTTGGTACAGAAACCTTTGTTTGCAATTACAGTGGTCAGAAGTTTCCTGTAGTTCTTGGCCAAGTTTGCACGCACTGCAGCAGGGATTTTGTCCCACTCCTCCATATAGATCTTCAGATATTTCAGGTTTCGGGGCTGTCACTGGGCAACATTTAGAGTTTCAGCTCCCTCCAAAGATTTTCTATTGGTTCAGGTCTGGAGACTGGCTAGGCCACTACAGGACCTTGAAATGCTTCTTATGGAGCCAGTACTTAGTTGCCCTGGCTGTGTATTTCAGTTCATTGTTGTGCTGGAAGACTCAGCCACGACCCATCTTCAATGTTCTTACTGAAAAGGAGTTTGTTAGCCAAAATCTTGCAACACATGACCCCATCAATACAGTTTGTCATCCTGTCAGCCAAAATCTTGCAACACATGACCCCATCAATACAGTTTGTCATCCTGTCTCCTTTTCAGAAAAGCACCCCCAAAGTATGAGGTTTCCCCCACCATGATTCATGGTTGGGACGGTATTATTTGGGTTGTACTCATCCTTCTTCCTCCAAACACAGCAAGTGAAGTTAATACTATAAAGTCCTATTTTGGTCGACTCTGACCACATGACCTTCTCCCATGCCCCCATTGACAAACTTCAAACGGGCCTGGTCATGTGCTGACGTGAGCAGGGGGATCTTGCGTGCCTTGCTGGATTTTAATCCATGACAGCATAGTATGATACTAACGGTGATGTTTGAGATTGCGGTCATAGCTCTCTTCAGGTCATTTACTAGGTCCTCCTGTGCAGTTCTGGGCAGATTCTTGGCCTTTCTCAGAATCATCCTTATCCCACGATGCGAGATCTTGCATGAGGTTCCAGGCTGAGAAAGATTGACAGTCATCTGGTATTTCTTCCATTTTCTAATTGTGCCAGCGGTTGTTGCCTTCTCACCAAGCTGCTTGCCTATTGTCCTGTAGCCCATCCCAGCATTTTGCAGGTCTACAATTTTGTCCCTAGTGTCCTTAGACAGATCTTTGGTCTATGCAAGTATTCCCCAACTCGGCCCTCAAGAGCCACCAACAGGTCATGTTTTCAGAATTTCCTTAGTATTACACAGGTGATACGACCCATAATTCCATCACCTGTGTAATACTAAGGAAACGCTGAAAACATGATCTGTTGGTGGCTCTTGATTGCTGGAGTTGGGGAACACTGGTCTAGACCATGGTGGAGAGGCTGGAGTGTGAGTATGTGGACAGGTGTCTTTTATACAGGTAACAAGGTCAAACAGGTGCAATTAATACAGGTAATAAGTGCAAAGTAGGAGGGCGTCGTAAAAAAAAAAATAATAGGTCTGAGAGACCCAGAATTCTTGCTGGTTGGTAGGTGATCAAATACTTATTTTGTGCAATGAAATGCAATTTAATTATTTAAAACTCAAACAATTTGATTTTCTGTGTTTGTTTTATTTTTAGATTCTGTCTCTCACAGTTGAAGTGTACCTACCATAAATATTACAGACCTCTCCATTCTTTGTAGGTGGGAAAACTTGCCAAATAGGCAGTGTTTCAGATACCTATTTTATCCCCTGTAGATCCCTTAGTTCCAATGAAGAGAAATGTTATAAGAGTTAACACAGTGCTACACACTTGTCCTGGATATCCTGGGTTCTGCTTCCTTCATCTCAGTCTGCTGCGCACTGTTGCGCTCCACAATGGGTTTTGCAGTTAGCCTGGCATAGCTCAATGACGTCATCCTTCTAATCCTATTTAAGGTCCATTAGGACACACACCTATGTTTTAGGATTGAGTCTCAAGATATGGTGTACCCCACCCTCTATGCCCACTGTGCTTTATTTGCTTCCATTCCTGCTCGGTTCCACTGCATGCATTCTGCTGCTCCCAGGATTCTTGAGTGTGTCAAGTCCTTGCTTCCTACATGCTTTCCTCCTTGCTGTACCAACACCCATATGCACACCCATACCTGAGGCTGAGAGGAACCAGCTCACTGAGTTAGCCCCGAAACACACAAGTACCTATATTCAGGAGTGCTCCACTCCACTGGCTCCAAGCTTAACCACTTGCGGGAGGGCCTGTGTGTACCTGAAGATTGAAAGATCACTGCTCCAAACTGCCTGCTTTCTGGGGCTGCTTGCAGAGGCGCTAGGGTTCTGAAGCTGGCTAGATCCAGCATCACAGGCCGCTTCGGAAAAGCAACTTGCAAGTTTGCGTTCCTTGCCTAGGAAACCGGCAACACTGGCAAAGAGAATGAGCAGTATACCACTGAAATAAAAATCCCTCTGTTCTTGAGAATGGAAAAGAATTTTAATAAGAGGGAAATTGCATACTTGTTGGTATTTACAAAAACTTTGCAATTTTACACAATTTAATGGTTCAGCAAATCAAGATATTTTGGAAAACTGTTACTTCCAGCACTGTGGGAACAGTTTGGAGAAGGCCCTTTTCTGTTCCCCATGAATGTGTCCAGTGCACAAGGTCCATACGGATATGGTTGGAGGAGTCTAGTGTCAAAGAACATGATCGGTCACACAGAGCCTGGACCTCCCTCAACCTCATCAACAACTGTCAGAGGAGCTAGAACGGAGACTGTGAGCGCGGCTTCTCCCCAACATCAGGGTCTGACCCTACAAATGCGCGCTTTTGGATGAAGGGGCAAAAATTCCCACAGACACCTCTATAATCTTGTAGATAGCCTTCCAGAATAGCTGCAAAAGGAACGACTCTGTATGAAAGCTTATGGACGTAGAATGGGAAACTATTCAAGGTGTAATGTGTACGTGTCCCAATACTTTTCTCCATATAGTGTGTCGCACGCATTCAGCAAAGCATTGCATTAGCTAAGCATCAAGTTATAGAAGTTATTCCATGGCAGTTAGTCAGAGCAGGAGTCAGGTACACTCTGCTCTCCCTTCTATCCATGTGCTTTATTCCTATCCTCCTATGTTCCCTTGCAATCCACATCTACCGCCCAATCCCCCCTCCATCACAAATCATATACATCAGCCCCTCTATACTTCCCTCTCACATGTACAGCTCCCATGCACATCTCACCTTCCTGAAAAACCTCAGTCCATCTTGCCAAAACACACTGCACAAAAAAACTCCAATTCCAAAAACTTCTTGCTTTTTATCTTCCTACTCCTACTGATTTCAGGGGACATCTCCCCCAACCCCGGTCCACCATCCCACAACCTCAACCCCTACCCTACCTCACATCAAAACCATTCTAACCTTACTAATACTACTTGCACTCCCTCATCTCCTTCTTTTAATTGTGCCCTTTGGAATCCACAGTCTGCATGTAACAAGCTTCCTTTCCTGCACAACTACTTTCTGAACAACTCTCTAAATCTATTGGCCCTCACTGGAACCTGGATCCAGGATTCTGACACGGTCTCCCCTGCTGCCATTTCCCATGGTGGCCTACAATTCTCCCATTCCCCGAGCCCCACAAACAGACCTGGTGGTGGAGTCGGCATACTCCTCTCCCCACAATGCACTTTCCAGGTCATCCCACCAACTCCATCACTCTCATTCCCTTCTTTTGAGGTCCACACCATCAGGCTCTTTCGTCCCCTCTCCCTCAGAGTAGCGGTCATATACCGGCCCCCAGGCTCAACCACCCACTTCCTGGACCATTTCGCTGCCTGGCTGCCGCACTTCATGTCCTCAGAACTCCCAACCCTTATCCTGGGAGATTTCAACATCCCCACAAACAGCCGCACTTCTACATCTGCATCCCAGCTTCTATCACCAAGCACTTCGCTCGGCCTCTCACAGCTCTCAAGCTCTGAGACACACAAGGACAGTAACACCCTTGACCTGGTCTTTGTCCGGCTGTGTTCAATCTCCTACCTAAATAACTCACCGCTTCCCCTCTCTGACCCCAACATTCTCTCCTTCATGCTCACAAATCCTCGTTCACCCCAGCACCCTCCTACCTACCATTCAGTCAGAAATCTACAAGCCATTAACCCTCATACACTTTCAGACTCCTTACACTCATCACTGTCCCCAATCTCCTCTTTTTCCTGTCCTGATGTGGCGGTACATCACTACAATGACACTCTTAGAAGCACCCTAGACCAAGTAGCTCCCTTCACCCTCAGAACCTCCAAACACAGAGTAAAACAGCCCTGGCTCAAATCACAAACCCGATTTCTCCAGCGATGCTCTAGGAGTGCTGAACGTTTATGGAGGAAAACTCGCACACCAGAAGACTTCATACACTTCAAAATTATGTTAAAAACCTATAACTCTGCCCTCCACCTCACCAAACAGACCTACTTCCCCACTCTTATCTCCTCAATATCCAACAACCCCAAGAAACTTTTTGACACTTTTCACTCCCTCCTTAGGCCAAAAGCTCAAGCCTCTATCACAGACATTTGTGCTGATGACCTGGCCTCCCACTTTATGGAGAAAATAGACCATATCCGTCAGGAAATCCGCTCCCAATCACCAAGTTCAGTGACTCCCATCCCTCCCTGCATCTCCCCTGGCTCACTCTCCGCATTTGATCCCATCACAGAAGAAGTCTCCAAGCTCCTCTCTTCTTCTCGTCCGACTACATGCTCTACCGACCCCATTCCCTCTGATCTCCAGTCTCTCTCTCCAGTCGTCACTACTCACATAACTACAATCTTTAATCTCTCACTCTCCTCAGGCAATTTCCCGTCCTCCTTCAAACACTATCATTACTCCGTTACTAAAGAAACCCACCCTTGACCCATCCTGCACAAACAACTACAGACCGGTCTCCAATCTCCCCTTCATCTCTAAACTCTTGAAGCGCCTAGTCTACTTCCGCCTTACCCGTTACCTGTCCACTCACTCCCTCCTAGACCGTTCACAGTCCGGTTTCCGCACCCTACACTCGACAGAAACTGCACTCATCAAAGTGACCAACGACCTTCTGACAGCAAAATGTAACGGTGACCACTCTCTGCTCACTCTTCTCGATCTTTCTGCAGCTTTCGACACTGTTGACCACCCTCTCTTACTCTCTAGGCTCCAGTCACTTGGCATTAAGGACACTGCTCTCTCCTGGTTCTCCTCCTATCTTTCTGACCGCTCCTTCAGTGTTCTGTTCTCTGGCTCCACTTCATCTCCTCTTCCTCTCACTGTTGGGGTACCTCAGGGCTCAGTCCTTGGCCCCCTTCTTTTCTCCCTCTACACGGCCCCAATTGGACAGACCATCAGCAGATTTGGCTTTCAGTACCATCTTTATGCCGACGACACACAGCTATACACGTCATCCCCTGACCTTACTCCTGCTGTACTACAGAACGCCACTGACTGTCTGTCCGCAGTCTCCGACATCATGTCTGCTCTCTATCTGAAACTCAACCTCTCCAAAACTGAACTTCTTCTGCTCCCACCATCTACTAACCTCCCTAAACCTGACGTTTCCCTCTCCGTGCGTGGCACCATAATAACACCCCGGCAGCAGGCGCGCTGTCTGGGTGTTATGTTTGACTCCGATCTCTCCTTCACCTCCCATATACAATCTCTTTCCCGCTCGTGCCGCTTACACCTAAAGAACATCTCTAGAATCCGCCCTTTTCTCACTATAGAAACAACAAAAACCCTCAATGTCGCCCTGATCCACTCCCGCCTGGACTACTGCAACGCTCTATTAATTGGCCTCCCCCTCACGCGACTTTCCCCTCTCCAGTCCATCCTTAATGCAGCAGCCAGGGTTGTCCATCTGGCTAATCATTACTCGGACGCGTCCGCTCTTCGCCAGTCGTTACACTGGCTGCCCATTCATTACAGGATACAATTCAAAGTACTTGTTCTCACCCACAAAGCTCTTCACAGTGCAGCACCCCCTTACATCTCCTCCCTCATTTCTGTCTATCGGCCTAACCGACCTCTGCACTCTGCAAATGACTTTCGACTAACCTCTGCGCTAATCCGTACCTCCCACTCCCGACTCCAAGACTTCTGCCGTGCTGCGCCAATCCTCTGGAATGCAAGATATTAGGACCATCCACAATTTGCATAGTTTTAGTCGCTCGCTCAAAACACATTTGTTCAGAGCGGCCTATCACGTTCACTAATCAAAGTCATTTTATGTTTGTGTGTAGCCCATTCACTATCCCCATCTATCCCCCACCCCCTGAAGATGGCTGGACCATCATTGTAAATACATCATTGTAAATACACACCTGTACTTTGCATCTCCCCCACCTCATTGTAGATTGTAAGCTCTCACGAGCAGGGTCGTCTTGTGTTGCTTTAATTATTGTATTGTTAACGTTGTTACTTATGACTGTTGTGTTTGAAGCTGTTAAACTGTAAAGCGCTGCGGAATATGTTGGCGCTATACAAATAAAGATTATTATTATCTAGGAGACATGTTATATATTACTGACAGCTACTTCATTATATAAAGACATAGACGGTTCTGTTAGTTACAACCAGGTGGGCAGTGGGTTTCCCCCTTGAAGAGCCTTTAATGCCAGATAGTAAATGAACTGTCGGTGGTGTGTAATGAGTGGTGGATGTGGGGAGAGCCGTGCCGGTGTTATCCTGGTAGTAATAAATATGGGAGATGCAGAACAAGAGACCTTTTGTGAAAAAGTGGGTATAATATGGGCCCCAAATTCATTTCTTCAATCGAAAACATGTTCTTCTCTTTACACATCTCATGTAAGGGGGGCGATCAACAATTCCATATTCATCATGTCAAGAAAGTTTTCTGCAATGCATGTTATTCATTTAGGGGAAGAGCGGATAGATGGCGGCATTCTTTATACGCAGCGATCGGACCCCCACCTCAGCTCTGTAACATGAGCGGAACTAGTATAAAGGTTATTGGTGGAGATGTGTTCTTTATTATGTATAACGCTGACTTATCCTTATGCTTATTCCTCCGTCCCATGTCACTGGGAATAGGAACAGGGCTGACGATCTACGTGATGGGACTTGATTTTTACAATCAATGGGAAATGCTATATAATGTGACTTCTATTGTGCTGGAGCAGACAGCTGCACGGATAACACACAATCCAATTTTATTTCCCAGGGAAATGATCTGCAGTCAGACTTTACACCGGCTTTACAGAACATAGGACGTGGTACTAAAACGCAGGTGGGGTACGCTGAAACTTTGGGATGCAGATTATTTCCCACTGAAATTAATTAGGTTACCTGAGATGACGCAGCCCCTAGAAGGAGCAAAAAGTATTTTACTTTTACCATATTGGAAGAAATGGATATGCTTTGCCTGACAATACACTGAAAAGATTGCGACAGTTAAGGCCCCCATACACGTTGGACAATAGGCCCCAATGCATTACACTAAAGACCCCCATACACATTAGACTAAAGACCCCCATACACATTAGACTAAACACCCCCATACACATTAGACTAAAGACCCCATACACATTAGACTAAAGACCCCCATACACATTAGACTAAAGACCCCCATACACATTAGACTAAAGACCCCCATACACATTACACTAAAGACCCCCATACACATTAGACTAAAGGCCCCTATACACATTAGACTAAAGACCCCCATACATATTAGACTAAAGACCCCCATACACATTAGACTAAAGACCCCCATACACATTAGACTAAAGACCCCCATACACATTACACTAAAGACCCCCATACACATTAGACTAAAGGCCCCTATACACATTAGACTAAAGACCCCCATACATATTAGACTAAAGACTCCCGTACACATTAGACTAAAGACCCCCATATACATTAGACTAAAGACCCCCGTACACATTAGACTAAAGACCCCCATATACATTAGACTAAAGACCCCCATACACATTACACTAAAGACCCCCATACACATTAGACTAAAGGCCCCCATACACATTAGACTAAAGACCACCATACACATTACACTAAAAACCCCTACACATTAGACTAAAGACCCCCATACACATTAGACTAAAGACCCCTATACACATTACACTAAAGACCACCATACACATTACACTAAAAACCCCTACACATTAGACTAAAGACCCTCATACACATTAGACTAAAGACCCCCATACAGATTAAACTAAAGACCCCCATACATATTAGACTAAAGACCCCCATACACATTAGACTAAAGACCCCCATACACATTAGACTAAAGACCCCCATACACATTACACTAACGGCCCCTATACACATTAGACTAAAGACCCCCATACACATTACACTAAAGACCCCCATACACATTAGACTGAAGACCCCCATACACATTAGACTGAAGACCCCCATACACATTAGACTAAAGACCCCCATACACATTACACTAAAAAACCCCATACACATTAGACTGAAGACCCCCATACACATTACACTAAAGACCCCCATACACATTACACTAAAGACCCCCATACACATTACACTAAAGACCCCCATACACATTAGACTGAAGACCCCCATACACATTAGACTAAATACCCCCATACACATTAGACTAAAGACCCCCATACACATTACACTAAAGACCCCCATACAAATTAGACTAAAGACCCCCATACACATTACACTAAAGACCCCCATACAGATTAGAATAAAGACCCCCATACACATTAGACTAAAGACCCCCATACACATTAGAATAAAGACCCCATACAGATTAGACTAAAGACCCCCATACACATTAGACTAAAGACCCCCATACACATTAGACTAAAGACCCCCATACACATTAGAATAAAGACCCCCATACACATTAGAATAAAGACCCCCATATACATTAGACTAAAGACCCCGACGGGGGTCTTCAGCATGCCCCCCGAGTGCCATTGTAACGCGTTGGCTGCCATTGCAATCAAACTCTATAAATTGTCTTCTTTGATCAACTAAGACATTCCACAATTTTGTGTAATTTTTTTTTTTACAATTTTGAACTCGCCCTTTCCCCTCCCACTTTCAGATAGACCACTGCCTTTTGCATAAAACAAATAATAATCATGGTGCATGACATGAACGACAGTTTTTCTGGCACATGTAGCTTAGTACTTCTCAGACAACGCCTTTGCCTCCAATGCTCCATATTTAAGTACCTGTTCTGGTGGTATTATCGCCGTCCACCGTCTCCCGTTTCGCCCTTCGCTCCTTACTCAGGGTCTCAGATCTGAAACATAGAGACACATTGTAGCACCTGAAGTTACCACGAAACATTTCTTAATATTTTTTTGATATTTTTTTTGCCCTAAATACCATTTCCATTCAATAAACACATTATATACAGGAGATTATTAATAATGAAACCTATTTATTGGAGGACGCTAAATGTCAATCAAGTAAGAGAAAAATACACACGAATTACTGGCGAGATCTAATTATAGACAATGGTTTGACATTAATTAACTTCCTTTTCCCCTGTGCACATCTTTGGCTACGTTCACATTAGCGTCATGCGACACAGCGTCGCCGACGCAACGCACGACGCATCGGAAACGCACGCAAAAACACACCTTTTTTGACACAAGCGTCGGACGGATGCGTCGTAAAACGCAGCGTTTTTGGTGCGTTTTTGTTGCGTTTTTACAAAAAACGCAGCGTTTTACGACGCATGCGTTGTCAAACACTGATTAGATCTTTACACACAATTTAGTGTCTAGACACTAGATAACACCACCAATGAATAGAAGAGGGTGGGTCTAGTGTCTAGACAATCGATAATGCCACCAATGGGTAAATGGGGGTGGGTATTAATGTAATAGTGGTGTATATACCCCGGCATAGATTATTTCCAACCATAGAGCATCAAGATGGATCGTTCCATGGAGAGTATCTACCTCAATTTTCAGCTGGAATTAGCCCTTGCTATTGCTTATGCTATTGCCTGTCATGAACAGAGGAAAAGAGACAAACTACGGAGAAGGAGTCGTCGGCGTTTTTGGCTACACCCTATAGTGGAAGTCCGAGAGAGTCGTGGAGCCTACCATTGTCTGTTTGGCGAATTAAATGAGAACCAGGACAAATACTTTGAATACACCAGGATGTCAAAAGACAGCTTCCGATATCTGCTGCGTCTGGTGGAAGGAACCATTTCCAGGCAGGACACGCAGCTCCGTAAATCGATTTCCCCTGAGGAACGTCTGCTGGTGACTCTACGGTACGTAATGGAATGTGAAGGATTTATATGTTCTTGCCATTTTTTTAAAGTAACGTGTTTTTATTTTGTGGGGTGGGGGGATTGTTATTAAAAATGCAAAATTCTTTCATAACAATTTTATTAATTATATTTATTTATTTTTCTTCTTGTCAGTTTCCTGGCTACCGGAGAGACCTTGAGATCACTGCATTTCCAGTTTCGTATTGGAGTCTCCACACTGTCTGGTATTATTGCCGACACTTGCCGCGCATTGTGGGACAACCTCCGGGAGGAATTTTTACCCATCCCTACAAGAGAAATATGGCTTGCCAACGCCCAAAAATTTGAACAAGTGTGTTCTTTCCCTAACTGTATTGGAGCCGTGGATGGGAAGCACGTTAGGATTACCAAGCCTTCAAGAAGTGGATCTCTTTTTTTTAATTATAAAAAATACTTTTCCACCGTGCTGATGGCAATTGCAGGTGCGGACTGCAGGTTTCTCGCTGTGGACATTGGAGCGTTTGGTCGTGCAAATGATTCACGGACATTTAAGGAGTCTGATATGGGCCGAAGATTGTACAATAACAATTTTAATTTCCCCCATCCACGACCTCTTCCCAACACCGACGGCCCGGCCCTGCCATTTGTTGTGGTTGTGGATGAGGCTTTTCAAATGAGTGGCAACCTACTTAAACCTTACTCAAGTCGGGGGTTGGACCGCACCAAAACTATATTTAATTATAGACTGTCCAGGGCCAGAAGAACTGTGGAGTGCGCCTTTGGCATCCTGGTCTCCAAATGGCGTATCTTAGGATCCGCTATAAATTTGAAAATTGAGACAGTGGATGAGGTGGTGAAGGCGTGTGTGGTTCTCCACAATTTTATTATTGATAAAGAGAGAGTCAACGTGGAACTCGATGAACCCATACAAAATCCATTGCCTGATTATCAAGCTCATCCTCTGCGGACAACTGTGGAGATTGCTCATATGAGGGACCAATTTGCTGCATACTTTGTTTCTGATGTTGGCCGTGTTTCATGGCAAGATCAAATGGTTTAATTCTTCGTGTTATTATGATGTCATGTAAACACTGTGGAGTCCATGTCATTTAACCATACTATGTATGGTGATTCTATGGTTATTGTTAAAATGTCCCCTGATTGTATAATGCATTGTGTTTTGAAATAAAGTTCTTGTGCCTTTCCGTTTTCACCAAACAAATCTCCCATACGTTTTTCCATAGTAATAGAATTGTAAAATCCAATTTTATTGAAAGTAATGTGTGTCACACAAAATTTGTGTGTTCCATAGTTTTGACGTATAATTACATAATCGGCTCCCACCTTGTCAACCATTTTTAATCCTGCAGACTATTTGCATATGGAACCAGGCTAGACAAGGAGGGAGACGATCATGTTTGCAAAACTCTACAGAGTTAACACTATTGTACTCAGGATGCTAGAATTCGTCCAGAGTCAAATAGTGGCGACACTGTGAACATTGCTTCCACCTCACCTGACCAATATTCTTAAGGTACATTAATAAAACTATTACCCAACGATACCGACCAGTGATACGACTGGACCGAGATCGTTGTTTAGTTGTCGCGTGGTTGCTGGAGAGCTGTCACACAGACAGCTCTCCAGCGACCAAAAAAGAGCAAGTCCCGTGTAATCTGGGTAATGTTTTGCCACACTCACGATGTTTACCATTGTAAATGTAATTTAAAAAAATACAAAAAACCCTTACACTCCGGTGTGTGAAACGTCCATCGCCGTCAACTTCCCGTACTGTGGCAGCCCTAAAGCACAGCACAGCGTTTATTATTAAGTCAACGGTGTGCTCAGCTTTACGGGCGGGAATCACAGTGTCAGTGCGGAAAGATGACGGCGAGGGACGTGGTAGACACCTTTTTATATTTGTGGGGTATTGTTCACTTTTTATTTGAGTGTTTAAAACAGTGCGCTATTAACCCAATATTCCCTTGTTTAAAACAAAGACATCGCTGGATCGGTCTAAAACTCGCCGATCCAACAATGACAGCGTCTGATCAGTTACCCAAAAAAAATTCCAAATCATTCGCTGACACCAAAAAACTCACAGCAGGGGCTCAATCGTTTTACGATTTCAGAAAAGATAACGTTGGTTACACACAAAAACCAACTTTATCTATACTGAAATTGTGGTGTGATGGTACATTGTAAACTTGACATATTGAGCAATGCTGTTTGTGTTTGTAACATCTGAGTACAATGAGCGACAGCCCTATAAAACAATGAAAACAAAAATAGATAAAATATTGTCAGACATTGCACATCAGGTGTTACAAAGACAAGATTTGTGTGTACGGCGCAAGGTGTGATTTGGTGCAAACTTTATTTGAGACAATAAAAACTAATTTTTTTTAAAAAAAATAACATTTATTTAGGGTACAAAAAAAAAGAAATTGGGAAATGTTATTAGGGGGTACCAACATCCGCAATTAAAGGGGATTGATATCCCACACTTTTTGGTGTTGAGGAGACCGAGGAGGAGGACGAGGGGGAGGAAGCAGCGTACTCGATCACACTAGACGGGATGCCGACATCAATCCAGGCAGTGGATGGTGGCGAGATTAGCAAAGCAGGAGGTGAGGGAGGAGGAGGGACGACCAGTGTCCTTGGCTGGCTACTCCGGCTCCGGGTAGACCCAGGCTGTGTAGATGGTGTACTCCTTGTAGACCCAGGCTGGGTACTGGGTGTACTCCGTGTAGACCCAGCCTGGGTACTTGGTGTGCTCCGGGTCGACCCAGGCTGTGTTCTGGTGGTACTTTTGGGAGCAGCCATAGCCAAGGTCGTAGTACTTGTCGTCGTCTTCTTCTTCTTTTTCCTCCTCTCTCCCTCTGGGTGTGGGTCGGCATCCCGTCTGTGTCCCCTTGAAGGCCTGTCAGGCTCTGAACTTTGGGGCTCTGTTCTGTGGTGGCGGTGGCGGTGGCCCTCGGCACGCGGAGCTCTGTGGTGGTGCTCTGCAGCAGGAGTCGGAGTCATGGCAGCCAGCGATGGTACTGCGGGCACATTTGTCGCCGACTGCATGACCCGAGCCTGCTGCAGAGCAGTGACATATACATTGTTGCAGCCCTGCATAACCGAAATCTGGAGTTCCGGCGTAAGATGTTCAACCATGCCGTTGTGAATGGCAGTAAAAAAATGTTTGGCCGGCCTCGAGAGATCCGTTTCGATGTTTTCAAGACGCCGTTCGATATTGGACATTTTATCGCACAGCGCCTTGAAACCATTCTGAAATACGGTGCTCAGATGTAAAAATTCGGGCATGACCGCCCTGTCCGAGGCCCGCTGACGCTGTCGGGAAGACCCGAAGGAAGGAGCGACAGAGGCCTCGGCCAGGGGAACATCTGATGGACCGGCTGCCGGTTCGCCAGATTGTGGTGGTGCAGACCTGCTCTCGCTGTGGGATGGCTGCGACTGTTCAGATGGCGCTTCACGAAGGACCGCTCCAGAGGGTCGGACAGTCTCGCGGGTGCTGCTGTGTGTTCTGTGAAAACATAAGGAAACCATTAGTATACTAAATATCACATTTCACATGCGTCATTAATTAACTTTACCACCAGGTATCCATTGCCGCCATTAATATTAACCTATTTTTAATATTGACACTGCATATGCACCATCAATATTAAAAAAAAAGGTATTTATTTAATTCACAATAGTCACCCATGGTTGTGGTTTGCAACGCCAGACAATTATGCTTACGTTGGAACTGCCATGACGTCACGGTCATGTGACCGAGACGTCATCACAGGTCCTGCGAGCTGAGCAACCATGGGAACATAACCTGCTTTGCAGTGGAATGTATGCCGTATCTATTATATTTTACTTTTTTGTGTATAAAAAATCGGGGATACACCTGGATAGCCACTAAACTACTACACTATTAACCCCTTAGCGACCGCCGATACGCCTTTTAACGGCGGCCGCTAAGGGTACTTAAACCACAGCGCCGTTAATTAATGGCGCTGTGGAAAAAGTCCATAGCGCCCCCCAGAGGCCGATTTTCTCCGGGGTCTCGGCTGCCGAGGGTAGCCGAGACCCCAGAGAACATGATTCGGGGGTTTTTTAACCCACCCCGCATTTGCGATCGCCGGTAATTAACCGTTTACCGGCGATCGCAAAAAAAAGAAAAGCGATCTCTTTTTAATTTCTCTGTCCTCCGATGTGATCGCACATCGGAGGACAGAGAAAAGGGGTCCCAGGTGGCCCCCCAATACTCACCTAGCTCCCCCGATGCTCCTCGTGTCTCCCGGTGGGCGCCGCCATCTTCAAAATGGCGGGCGCATGGGCAGTGCGCCCGCCGGCCGGCACCGGGAGAATCTTTGGGGTCTCGGCTGCCGGGGGTAGCCGAGACCCCAAAGAGCATGATCGGGGTCGGTATTACCGACCCCTATTTTGCGATCGCCGGTAATTAACTGTTTACCGGCGACCGCAAAAAAAAAAAAAAAGTAAAGTGTAATTCTCTGTCCTCTGATGTGATCGCACATCAGAGGACAGAGAAATAGGGGGATTCGGGGACCCTAGCATACTCACCTAGGTCCTGGATCCTCTTGCTGCTCCTCCTGGCCGCCGGCAGAAGAACATGGCGGACGCATGCCCAGTGCGCCCGCCATCTGTCTCCATCTGCCGGCCGGCAGGAGAACAGCAGTTGGGGCTAAAATTAGGGGTAGGGTTAGGGGTAGGGTTAGGGTTAGGGGTAGGGTTAGGGGTAGGGTTAGGGGTAGGGTTAGGGGTAGGGTTAGGGTTGGGGCTAAATTTAGGGTTAGGGTTGGGGCTAAACTTAGGGTTAGGCTTCTTTCACACTTACGTCGGTACGGGGCCGTCGCAATGCGTTGGCCCGACATACCGACGCACGTTGTGAAAATTGTGGACAACGTGGGCAGCATCTGTAGTTTTTCAACACATCCGCTGCCCAATCTATGTCCTGGGGAGGAGGGGGCGGAGTTACGGCCACGCATGCGCGGTCAGAAATGGCGGATGCGACGTACAAAAAAACGTTTCATTGAACGTTTTTTTGTGCCGACGCTCCGCCAAAACACAACTGATCCAGTGCACGACGGACGCGACGTGTGGCCATCCGTTACGATCCGTCGGCAATACAAGTCTATGGGCAAAAAACGCATCCTGCGGGCACATTTGCAGGATCCGTTTCTTGTCCAAAACGACGGATTGCGACGGAATGCCAAACGACGCAAGTGTGAAAGTAGCCCTAGGGCTAGGGTTAGGGTTGGGGCTAAAGTTAGGGCTAGGGTTGGGGCTAAAGTTAGGGTTAGAGCTGGGATTAGGGTTAGGGTTTGGATTAGGGTTGGTATTAGGGTTAGGGTTGGCATTAGGGTTACGCTTGGGATTAGGGTTAGGTTTGGGATTAGGGTTAAGGTTAGGGTTGTGATTAGGGGTGTATTGGGATTAGGGTTAGGTTTGAGGTTAGGGTTGAGATTAGGATTAGGGGTGTGTTGGATTTAGGGTTTTGATTAGGGTTATGGTTAGGGTTGACATTAGGGTTGTTTTGGGGTAAGGGTTGTGATTATGGTTAGGGTTAGTGATTAGGATTATGGATGAGGTTGGGATTAGGGTTAGGGGTGTGTTGGGGTTAGGGTTGGAGCTAGAATTGGGGGGTTTCCACTGTTTAGGTACATCAGGGGGTCTCCAAACACGACAGCCAATTTTGCGCTCAAAAAGTCAAATGGTACTCCCTCCCTTCTGAGCTCTGCCGTGCGCCCAAACAGTGGGTTACCCCCACATATGGGGCATCAGCGTACTCGGGATAAATTGGACAACAACTTCTGGGGTCCAATTTCTCTTGTTACCCTTGTGAAAATAAAAACTTGGGGGCTACAAAATCTTTTTTGTGAAAAAAAAAATATTTTTTATTTTCACGACTCTGCATTCTAAACTTCTGTGAAGCACTTGGGCATTCAAAGTTCTCACCACACATCTAGATAAGTTCCTTGGGGGGTCTAGTTTCCAAAATGGGGTCACTTGTGGGGGGTTACTACAGTTTAGGTACATCAGGGGCTCTGCAATCGCAACATAATGCCCACAGACCATTCTATCAAAGTCTGCATTCCAAAAAGGCGCTCCTTCCCTTCCGAGCTCTGCCGTGCGCCCAAACAGTGGTTTACCCCCACATATGGCGCATCAGCGTACTCGGGATAAATTGGACAACAACTATTGCAGTCCAATTTCTCCTGTTACCCTTGTGAAAATAAAAACTTGGGGGCTACAATATCTTTTTTGTGGAAAAAAAAATATTTTTTATTTTCACGACTCTGCATTCTAAACTTCTGTGAAGCACTTGGGCATTCAAAGTTCTCACCACACATCTAGATAAGTTCCTTGGGGGGTCTAGTTTCCAAAATGGGGTCACTTGTGGAGGGTTTCTACTGGTTAGGTACATCAGGGGCTCTGCAAACGCAACATAATACCCGCAGACCATTCTATCAAAGTCTGCATTCCAAAATGGCGCTCCTTCCTTCCGAGCTCTGCCGTGCGCTCAAACAGTGGTTTACCCCCACATATGGGGTACCAGCATACTCAGGACAAATTGGACAACAACTTTTGGGGTCCAATTTCTCTTGTTACCCTTGTGAAAATAAAAATTTGGTGGCTAAAAAATCTTTTTTGTGGAAAAAAAAAATATTTTTTATTTTCACGGCTCTGCATTATAAACTTCTGTGAAGCACTTGGGCATTCAAGGTTCTCACCACATATCTAGATAAGTTCCATGGGGGGTCTAGTTTCCAAAATGGTGTCACTTGTGGGGGGTTTCCACTGTTTAGGCACATCAGGGGCTCTCCAAACGCGACATGGCGTCCAATCTCAATTCCAGCCAATTCTACATTGAAAAAGTAAAACGGCACTCCTTCTCTTCCAAGCTCTGCGGTGCGCCCTAACAGTTGTTTACCCCCACATATTGGGTATCGACGTACTCAGGAGAAATTGCACAACAACTTTTGTGGTCTAATTTCTCCTGTTACCCTTGTGAAAATAAAAATTTGTGGGCAAAAAGATCATTTTTGTAGAAAAAATGCGATTTTTTTTTTTCACGGCTCTACGTTATAAACTTCTGTGAAGCACATGGGGGTTCAAAGTGCTCACCACACATCTAGATAAGTTCCATAAGGGGTCTAGTTTCCAAAATGGTGTCACTTGTGGGGGGTTTCCACTGTTTAGGCACATCAGGGGCTCTGCAAACGCGACATGGCGTCCAATCTCAATTCCAGCCAATTCAACATTGAAAAAGTAAAACGGCGCTCCTTCACTTCCAAGCTCTGCGGTGCGCCCAAACAGTGGTTTAGCCCCACATATGGGGTATCGACGTATTCAGGAGAAATCGCACAACAACTTTTGTGGTCTAATTTCTCCTGTTACCCTTGTGAAAATAAGAATTTGTGGGCGAAAAGATCATTTTTGTGTAAACAAAAGCAATTTTTTATTTTCACGGCTCTACGTTATAAACTTCTGTGAAGCACTTGGGGGTTCAAAGTGCTCACCACACATCTAGATAAGTTCCTTAAGGGGTCTAGTTTCCAAAATGGTGTCACTTGTGGGGGGTTTCCACTGTTTAGGCACATCAGGGGCTCTCTAAATGTGACATGGTGTCCGATCTCAATTCCAGCCAATTCTGCATTGAAAAAGTCAAACGGCGCTCCTTCACTTCTAAGTTCTGCGGTGCGCCCTAACAGTGGTTTACCCCCACATATGGGGTATTGGCGTATTCAGGAGAAATTGCATAACAAAATTTATGGTTACATTTCTGTTTTTACACTTGTGAAAATAAAAAAAATGGTTCTGAATTAAGATGTTTGCAAAAAAAAGTTAAATGTTCATTTTTTCCTTCCACATTGTTTCAGTTCCTGTGAAGCACGTAAAGGGTTAATAAACTTCTTGAATGTGGTTTTGAGAACCTTGAGGGGTGTAGTTTTTAGAATGGTGTCACACTTCATTATTTTCTATCATATAGACCCCACAAAATGACTTCAAATGTGATGTGGTCCCTAAAAAAAAATGGTGTTGTAAAAATGAGAAATTGCTGGTCAACTTTTAACCCTTATAACTCCCTAACAAAAAAAAATTTTGTTTCCAAAATTGTGCTGATGTAAAGTAGACATGTGGGAAATGTTATTTATTAACTATTTTTCGTGACATATCTCTCTGATTTAAGGGCATAAAAATACAAAGTTTGAAAATTGCAAAATTTTAAAAATTTTCGCCATATTTCCGTTTTTTTCATAAATAATCGCAAGTAATATCGAAGAAATGTTACCACTAACATGAAGTACAATATGTCACGAAAAAACAATCTCAGAATCAGCGGGATCCGTTGAAGCGTTCCAGAGTTATAACCTCATAAAGTGACAGTGGTCAGAATTGCAAAAATTGGCCTGGTCATTAAGTACCAAATTGGCTCTGTCACTAAGGGGTTAAATATTGGCTGGGCTTGGCCAATCTACTATTTTTCTGTGTTCTGTATACTTCAGATTTCAGGGAAATTGCTAGTAAGTCCAGCTCACCATTGTAGTAATCCCAGAAGGGAGCCGCTGTGTCAAGTGTGAGAAGACCAGAAATGAATAAAAAATTCGAGGTCAACGAGGCGTGAAAAGTAAAAACAAAATACTTTATTCACTTCAATCAGAAGCAGAGGATGAAACATCTGCACAATACAATAAAAACACTATCTACGCGTTTCAGGTCTGATGTTCCCTGTCACCTGAAACGCGTAGATAGTGTCTATGGTATTGTGCTGATGTTTCATCCTCTGCTTATGATTGAAGTGGATAAAAATATGTATTTTTTACTTTTCACACCTCGGTGAACTTGCCTTTTTTTCTTCATTTGTATACTTGGGACTTGCCAAAATAAATGGCTGGGCAATAAGCTACGTGGCTGGAATGTAGTATGTGAATATGCATGTTGTAAAAACTAGGTGTGTGCATAGGTACTATACTTACTCTCTGCTGTCAAGGACCGGTCGCAAAAACTGCAGTATACGGTTGTATTTGTACACAGAGGTCCTTGAAGCGGCAGCACCACTACGGGTCTGTCCCTCCTTTTTCAGGCCCCTCCGGAAGCGGTCCTTCATGGAGCGCCATCTGGTCTTCAATTGTTTAACTGTGTATAAATTGAAAAAATAAAAAAGGTTTTAGGTAATATATTGAAAACGATTACGCAACCGTGTGCAATACCAATAGAAGACATCACTGACGGTTGTGTAATCCTGGCATGATGGGTCACAGCAGCATTTTGGAAATACTTACGAAAACTAGTTTTGGCCTTTGGTGAAGCGCTGTCGAAGCCATCCCACAGCGATTGTGCCACCTCTATCCACAGACGCCGCAATATGCCCTGGTCCGCGTGCCGGGGGTCACGGCTGTCCCACAACGGGCCCCGTGCTTCAATGGATGCCACCATCATGTCAATATTGAGTGGTTCATCCAGGGCCCGTTGTGAAACCTAGAAAAATGGAAAATATTAATGTTTGAAAGATAAAAACAATGGTCCCTACCTCCTCCACCGCCACCTACCACACACAACACCACAACCTCCCACCACCCCCCATAACCGCAAAAACAAAAAAATTAAACAAAAAAAAAAAAAAAAAGGTTTGAAATAAATACTTACTCTCCGTCCTGCAGCCACAGCTTGGCCCCGTGGTCCCTGCTGCTGCTCCCTCTCTTCCTCCTGGTTCTCCTCCTCACTTGAAGAAGCCTGCAAAATAGTTTACCAAAAAGTTGAGTGACCCATCTACTAATGACAGCGAATATAAGCAATAGTAGATCATGTACTCACCGGACTCCTCAGCGGTGGGGTGTGACTCGAGTCGCTGCCGCTGGCCATAATGCAATTCTGAAATAAAGAACAAAATAACATTGATCCTATGCTCCTATGCACAATCCAGCAATATATATAAAAAAAAAAAACATTTAAACCACAAAGAACATTGCACTCCAACTGAACTAACGCTGAGCAAACAACACTGCCACATTGATTAAATTAAAGAAACAATGGCAGAGACAACCCAATGCCAGAGTACAAAAGCCTAAAGATAAGAAAACTAATCTACAACAGACCCTATGTAGTAATCCCAAAAGAGTGTTTTTTTTTTTTTAAAGTACAGTATGCATGGAGCAACACAAAAAACACAATAGATTTTTGAAAGTAAAAAATTAACAACCCCCAAAAATTAAGGGCAGTAACATTAATAACACACCATACTTTACAATCAAACCGACAGGGACGGAGACAATAAAAGGGCATACAACGCCATACATCGCAACCAGAAAACATACAACAATGTCTTTACACAACCACAGTGCTGAACATAATACACAACTTGCAATATAAATTATTACATTTAATAACAGGGCGCAGAATCATTCTATACCATAATTTACAATAAAACCGACAGGGACGGAGACAATAAAAGGGCCATACAACGCCATACATCGCAACCAGAAAACATACAACAATGTCTTTACACAACCACAGTGCTGAACATAATACACAACTTGCAATATAAATTATTACATTTAATAACAGGGCGCAGAATCATTCTATACCATAATTTACAATAAAACCGACAGGGACGGAGACAATAAAAGGGCCATACAACGCCATACATCGCAACCAGAAAACATACAACAATGTCTTTACACAACCACAGTGCTGAACATAATACACAACTTGCAATAAAAAATTAATAAATGTAATAAAAGGGCGCAGAATCATTCTATACACTACCATACTTTACAATAAATCCGACAGGGCCGGAGACTATTAAACGCCATCATATAACGCAAGAATAAAACATCACAACTGAATACAAAAAACACCACCAAACCAAAAAATGGAAACGAAAAATCTATCCTGTAACAATAATCTAGGCCGCAGACAATGAAACGCCATCCTATACCACGCCAGACATCACAACCAGACTAAAAATACCACAATATCTTTAACCACAGTGCAGAATATAATACACAACTTGCAAAAATAATTTAAAAAAACATGTAGAAAATGCACAGAATCATTCTATACTTACATCTCTGGACAGCGGATGAATAGTAGAATTCGTCTGGGGTTCTGGTGTGATGCCTCTAGATGTTCTGGAGATGTGCCTCTGGTGTCTTGCCTCAAGATGCTGCAGCAGAAGTGACAAACAATCCAACATTTTCTTTATATATGGGGGATGTTTTTCTCACTGTTTGCACTGTCTAGACACTGTCTAGACACTTTTTTGTTTTATTTTATCTAACGACGCATGCATCGCACAACGCACGCACGACGCACACCCGCGACGCAAGTGCGTTGTCAATAGGTTTCAATGGGAAATTGAACGCATTGACGACGCACGAGCGACGCAAGTGCGACGCGTGCGTTTTTTGGATGCTAGAAAAATGCAACAAGGTAGCGTCTCCGACGCCACCCAGGTGCGGTGAAACGACGCATGCGTCGTGCGTTTTACCGAAAACGCACGACAACGCAACGCATGCGTCCCCAATGATAAAGATAGGGGCGCATGAAGCATGCGTTGTTGTGCGTCGGCGACGCTAATGTGAACGTAGCCTTAGCATACCAAACTAAATCAGCGGCGACCTTGTAGCGCCTCGGGGCAGCGCACTCCTCCTCCACGGTAACTCAGTGCGCTAATCCCAGTCTCTGCTCCCTGCAGACCTTCAAGTATCGTATTAATAAAAAAGTGTCAATAATAACCTGGAAATGAACCCACATTTGTGCATCTGGGAACTGCCGTATTAGTAATTCTATGACGTCCCCCCATTACGTTAAGTCTGGGTCTGCCCTGTAAATGTATCAGTAGAGCGCAGACTTTTGCATCGGATCTCTGCACTATGTCTATGGGGCAGTAGGCATGGGCTGCAGCATGGCGGCTCGTGTCTGCTGACCGGGGTGGTCCGAATTCTAAAAAAACCTGTTAGTAATGTTATAAAATAATAAAATGATGCAACTTCATAGGTTCTAACCCAAATACAGGTAGGACTGCATCGGGAAAGGAAGCGGTGACGTCCCATTCTGCTGTCACTTGACCGCTCAGACCTTTGGTTGGCTGCAATAGTAAGGAGACTGGAATGGGATATCATTGTAGGTTCATTAGGTGATGTCTTGTGCCAATCATTACCGCTGCAGTCAATCACAGGCTTGAGCAGTCAACTGACCAAAGAACGGGAAGTTATCGCTTCCTTATCAGGGGAAGACCACCGGAGAATTAAGAGAATAGCACGATGTAGGGGTTGAGACCCTGATTCTAGTGATGTGTCACTTGCTTGGCTGTCTTTTTCGGTTTCAATCAAATCAGTGTTTTATCAGCAGGAGATTATCACTACAGGACCAGCTGTCTTATATTTCCCGGTCCGACCACACCCCCACCACTGATTAGGTATCTTTCTGTCAATATACAGTGTACACAGAAAGCTCAGCATTCTAAGCTCTGCTAGATCTGCAGCAGCGAAAACTGTGATTGTATCACAACTGCTGCACCCAGTAAACTAAGCGACACATCTCTGGAATTAGGTTCTCTGCCCCTGAATCATGCTGCTGTCAGATTCCCTTTGAAGCAGATGAGTAGGGTTAGTTTTATTATGTTATCAGGCTTTGTTTGCAACATCTTTATTGTGTACAACGACCGAGGAATGCTGATGGTTTTCTTTCTTTTAACTAATAAATCTAGTGGATAATGAGGGTGGAGATACTAGGTGACGGGCACTACAAAGATGGCAGATGTAATTAAAAGGAAAAATTGCCAAAAAAGTACCAGAAGAATAAAAAAAAAGAAAAATTAAATACACAACGCGTTTTGGCTGTATCCAGCCTTCTTCACGGTTCATAGTCAAATATAATGGACAAATTTATTTAAAAACACAATGCATTTCGGCTGTATCCAGCCTTCATCAGACATCACAGTCAAATCTAGTGGACACATTTATTTAAAAACACAATGCGTTTCGGCTATATTCAGCCTTCTTCAGGGTCACAGTCAAATATAGTGGACAAATTTATTTAAAAATACAATGCATTTCGGTTGTATCCAGCTTTCTCAGGATCACAGTCAAATCTAGTGGACACATTTATTTAAAAACACAACGCATTTCCGCTGTATCCAGCCTTCTCAGGATCACAGTCAAGTCTAGTGGACACATTTATTTAAAAACACAACGCGTTTCGGCTGTATCCAGCCTTCTTCAGGGATCTCAGTCAAATCTAGTGGACACATTTATTTAAAAACACAACGCATTTCCGCTGTATCCAGCCTTCTTCAGGGTCACAGTCAAATCTAGTGGACTAATTTATTTAAAAACATAACACGTTTCGGCTGTATCCAGCCTTCTCAGGATCACAGTCAAGTCTAGTGGACACAGTTATTTAAAAACACAACGCATTTCAGCTGTATCCAGCCTTCTTCAGGGATCACAGTCAAATCTAGTGGACAAATTTATTTAAAAACACAACGCATTTCAGCTGTATCCAGCCTTCTTCAGGGTCACAGTCAAATCTAGTGGACAAATTTATTTAAAAACACAACGCGTTTCGGCTGTATCCAGCCTTCTTCAGGGATCTCAGTCAAATCTAGTGGACAAATTTATTTAAAAACACAACGCGTTTCGGCTATATCCAGCCTTCTCAGGATCACAGTCAAATCTAGTGGACACTTATTTAAAAACACAACGCGTTTCGGCTGTATCCAGCCTTCTTCAGGGATCACAGTCAAATCTAGTGGACAAATTTATTTAAAAACACAACGCATTTCAGCTGTATCCAGCCTTCTTCAGGGATCACAGTCAAATCTAGTGGACAAATTTATTTAAAAGCACAACGCGTTTCGGCTGTATCCAGCCTTCTTCAGGGTCACAGTCAAATCTAGTGGACACATTTATTTAAAAGCACAACGCGTTTCGGCTGTATCCAGCCTTCTTCAGGGTCACAGTCAAATCTAGTGGACACATTTATTTAAAAACACAACGCGTTTCGCCTGTATCCAGCCTTCTTCAGGGTCACAGTCAAATCTAGTGGACAAATTTATTTAAAAACACAACGCGTTTCGGCTGTATCCAGCCTTCTTCAGGGATCACAGTCAAATCTAGTGGACAAACCCTTTCAAGACTAGAATTGTAAGGTAGATCTTGCTATTTCTTAAAGAAACAGCTCTCTCCAATGATATCTAATCTCACGGTAAGAAAATCGCTATTTATAAAGCGTAAACCCTTAAAAGAACAGTTTTTTTTTTTTTTGTGGATTCCTTTGTTTTGTTTTTATTTCTGTACTTTACCTTTTAATAGCCCGTGGCAACTTCAAACACAGGAATCCGCTGTATGTTCAACTGGTTCATTGGCATTTCAGACAGATTGTCAGTAGGAACGGTTTATCCCACCTCTACCTGACAAGGCTCATAGGGGTGCAGAATCCGAGTCATCGCATTGAAGTGTGTGAATTGTTTCGTTTTTCACATTCCTTCATTCACGAGCTGGAACATATGGCGCACAATTACAGCGTGCAATTCCGATCCACGGACACAAACCATGATTACACAATGCTGCCCATCACTGATCGGTGAACTCTCCTTATTCTCCGGGAGCCTCATTAATTTGGAGCCCGTCTCAGACAGATGTCAGTTTCAACAGCGGCGGTTTCACATATTTTTATAATGTCTCGCTGAAAGATCTTAGAACTTTTTCCATAGTAAATAACATTTTTGACCCAGATTCTGCAGCCCTTGCTCTTTGAGTGTTGATGTAACACAGTACGTGGAGTTCAGGGGACAGTTTTAGTTTCACCTCTGGATAACCCACGTGTCTATAGCAGGGAATCACTGAGATAACAATTCCTTAAATGCGATCTTGACTTTCTGATTCTAATCCGTCACAATATAGAAGAGAGGAACCTTTTATTCTGTAACTGGGGATTGTTATTTCAGCACACTTTGCGGAACTAAATAGTACAAGCAACTATGAGACATGTATTAATATTGCTGATTAGTAAAATGTATTGCTTTCTCCACTCATGAGCCACTTCTCTCCCCCACGACTCAGCATTCACTCTTTAAAAAAAAAAAAAAAAATCACTGAGGGATCAGATTACAGCTCCATATTGAATCCTATGAATAAGGGAAAAGGGAGGAGCAGAGTAAGGGTGTATAAATCGGACTGCAATGCTCGGACTGGCCAAGGCTCTCCTGACCCAATCATGACAACTTCACGTATTTTGATGCCTCTGTTATGCTCGGATGGGGAGCACTGTGGCCAGTCTGAGCACTGCAGTCTGACTGTGCCCTTCCAGAGACAAATAGATCATGCTGCTATTTTACAGCTGGATTCACAGTTACACTGCTCAGTACGGTGATCTAATATCCTTCATCCTGCTGCGTCTGAATATGTACCAGGTAGAAACCAAGAAGCAGAATTCTCTCATGTCTCTGTGGGTTGTGTATGGGGGACATCATAGCAGCTAGATTCCAGGCACTAGCTTGGCGACATCCCCTTGTGTCTAACTAGTCACATCCCTCATCAGTTTCTTTCTCTGGGTTCTCTCACAAGACTACCATACCCCAAGAATTCTATCAGACATCTCTTTTTTTCACGTACTAGTTTAATCAATTATTTTATTTAGATCATCAGATTTTCATCAAAGTGTCATTCAAGTTTCACCCGACTTTGGCACAAGTTTTATCAGTCTTACTTGGGTGAGAAAAAAAGCTTCTGCACCTTGTCCTATCTAACAGTCCGTGAAAATGGGACAGCACTCGGATGGCATCCGAGTGTTGTCAGATTTTTTACCAAATCCTGTAGACTTGCTTTGCCCATTTTGATACTACACGGATAGAGCTCGTACGGGAAAAACAGACGTATGAACCCTAAGGCTAAGTTTACATGAGAGTTGTCTGATTTTCACCTGTACAGTCCTCTATTTTTATACATCAGTAGTGAATATAATTTACAAGACCAATATTAATAACTTCCTATGTTATTAATTGCAATATATGAAGCCGTCACACTCTGGTCAGGAGACCCCCGGCGGCCCGCGCATCCGGGGTCTGATCTCGGCGTCTGAAATTAAGTCCTTTTTATACTATAATATGGAAGGGATCAGATGATCACATTTTTGTGACTACAAGAAATAGACTGAGATAAAGTGGTTTAATGACTCCCTTTAAGCACTGACCTATAACGTGAGAAAATTGCTGCATTTGAGCCCAAAAAGTAAATACTGACCAGAATCTGGTACTAGGGAGGCCCCAGCTTCTGGCAGCACAGTGAATCAATTCCAAGTCAATAACACTGTCTGGGTCATACATCATCCCTAAAATCCGGATCCGCACTAATCGATTCATAGGCAGAAAGAAATACAGATTATTCCCAGTGCTGGGCTGTTCTGTGACTAAAATACAGCTTCATCGCGCCGTAATGGAGCACAGATAAATCACGTCAGATATAGCACCAGGGTTGTTACTAATGACCACGAGCCACGAGACGGCACAGGGGAATGCACAAATCGAATCATTAAAGGGGCACTCATCCTAAAAGTATAAGCTGCTTATAAAGAAAATACAATGTAATGAATAAGCTGCTAATATCAGCAGCAGACATACAACAATTCGAGAGGTAGTGAGGCAGCATTTTGCCTTCCAACATCTCAAGTCGCAAGATGTTTTAAAGGGGTTATCTCATTTTTTTACAAACAGGATAAAATTGTAAAACCAAAGAACTTTGCAACTTATCTCCTGTGTGTTTTCAAGAATTTTTAATCTTATAGATTAATGCTCATTGCTTAGGTCTATCAGAGGTGGCTGGTTTTCTAGGCAAGAATCACGCACCTGCAAACTGTTTGTTATATAACTTTTCAAAAGCTGGATCTGATCTACTTCAGATGCAGCACAGGAAGCTGTCTCTGCTTTCAGCACGGGAGAGCACACAGTTTGGGCCAGCGGTTCAGCCATGTCGCTAGTCTGAACCATCAATCTTCTGAAGCCATGGACATACATATCATTGGTTCAACCTGTGCACCCGCACAGGCGGCTGAGGGGTAAGGGAGCGTATTTTGTTCTGTTCTCCAAAGCAGGTGGATTTGTGCATTATAATTAGCTATTGGTGTCACAGCTCTGATTCGAGGCTCGATCAGGTGACCTCGTGCTGCGTGGTTGGCTTCCATCTCTGCTGAGCCACAGCCTGTGTGGTCTCTGTCCAACTGCTGATAGTTCTCTAGGCTTTACCTTCCTTTCCTTGGTTTGCTTCTATTCAGGTGTTTCTCTGGTTTCTCAGGAGGTTCGAGAAAGCCATTAATCGATGGCCTTTTAGGGAGTCAGGTCAGAGGAGGTATTTTTTTAGTCGTACAGCTAGGGACTTTTATAGTCTGTACAGGGATCAGTTGGGTGTAGGTGCTGCATCTTCCTTTATTAGTCATTTCCTTCCTCCATTATTTAGTGAGAGTGTGCGAACATGTTCTTAACAATTGGGCTACAAAGGGCCCATATACCGTTATTGCACAGGGGTCCTTCTTCTGTCTGTGTCCACAAGTGTCAGGAGCACAACACTTTCTGGCAAGTAGGAAGTCTTTAATCTTTTTTCAGGAGAACACCGTTTCTCTGCTTAAACAACCCCTTTAAGCATTTCCCTGTTATGTCCCAAAAAATGGCGCCCTTTTATGTGAATTCATATAAGTCCACCTCTTTTGTGGGTTTAGGGGCGTGAAGGTCTCAATGCTTTTGCATGATTAACAAGACCGTACGATGGCCTATCAGTCTACATATAATTGTGTGACTATCACCTCAGATACATTTTTAACCATTCACATGTAAGGAGGTGGAAGTGTTGCCCATTTGTTCCCCTGGAAGACACGTGTATTTTTACAATATGTTTAGTGGTGTGCGTTATTAGTAATAGAGTTGTATTCTGCCCAGCCACAGGTAGTTACTAGGGACAGTTATGGTTAATGGTTGGGACTAGCCCAGAGTAGGAGGGGCTGAAGTTAAGGGATAAAGAGAGTTTCCTGTCAGAAGGGCAGATAGGGCCTAGACTGCAAAAGAAGTAGACCTACGGTTTTATTATTCAGCAGAGCTGCATGAAGTGGGTGTCCCTGAAGTGAAAGGAGACCGAGGCAACAGATAGTGTGATCCAGATTAGAGACAAGGAAAAGTGATAGAAGGAGTTTGTAATTCTCCAGAGACCAAATTTAGGGCAGAAAGCCTAGCAGAACAGTTCCTAGTTCGCAAGTGAAAGATACAGGAACAGATCTTAACAGGGAGTATGAGATGAAGAGAGAACCAAGAGTTGTAGTACCGAGGCGTGGGCAAGTAGAGGAACTAAATGATGGCTATAGGTAGCTCCCCTAAGAGGAACTACAGGTTGAAGTACAGGATTCTCACTGACTAGACAGTAGTGCTATTATTGGGGACAAAGAAAGCTTCCGAAGTACTGGGGACCGTTGTGGTGAAGGCAGAGGGATGAAATGAGGTAGGATTGAGTGAGTCCAGGAAGGAAAGAGAGAATGTGTATGAAGGTGTTCTATGACTTAAGAGAATCGTCCATGAAGTTATACGCCCGCTATCCTCTGTACGTACTTCTCACTTTATTGCTCAGTTAAAGTCAGTTTATGTTTGAGTGGTGGTCTCCCTCATTGAACTCTACAACATCTGGTCCTGGCCAGACGAATTCAATGGCATCATGTGGTCTGAAAGGGCATAGCACCACCACAGCTAAAGTCCAGACTCCGAGCCAGGACCTCCACTTTCATGTAGCGTGCCAGGGCGCGAAGCACGAGTACCTCACCCACGCCTACCACCCTGCGCCACGGTACACACACACCCTCTGTCCTGACTGTCACACGAGAATAGCCATATAATCCTTCTATGCCTGTCAAAATAATTCACTGTAAATGTGGGTGGAGAACTAATCAGCTATAACTATGTAAGCAAAAAATATCAACAAATTCATATTTCTAAGAAAGTCATAGATGAAAGACAAGCCACTGACAGGTAAACAGATTACGACTTAATCGTCCTGTGACAACGGCGCCCGATGAGTCTTTGAAACTCTTAGGCAACAAAGGGGAGCAGATAGATCTCGAAGTTGATGTTTTGGAAGCAGGAGACAAGGGGCAAGTGTAAAAATCGGAGCAGTAAACCAACCAAATGGTAGGTCTTGTGAGATGTTCCTAGTATTCAGCAATTAGCACCCACCAAACGTGGTCCCAAGAAGGAGGACAAATGAACAAGTGACAAGATCATGGGCGCCCAAGACTTAGTGATGGGCATGGGAAGTAAAGCTTAGTCTGTCTAGTCCAATCGCACAAAGAAGCTGCTGTAGCATAATTTATTGAAAAAAGTTAGTTTCTCTGTTAGAAAGGTGTAAGATCACACTTGTAGCTTACCGTGCATAGAGCTTCATGGCCAAACATCAGTCAGAGTGGCCACAACGCCCAGGTGACCTTCAAAACTAGACTATGGAGCAAAAGGAAGAAAAGGTCCTAATCTGTGGAATAGATTACCTGGTGTGTGTGGATCACTTACCTAGAGAATACATGGCACCGGGATGCAACATGGGAAAACTGATTATTGATTTATTAAATAAAACGATGGATCCAGTTTAAGTAAAACAAAAAATGTCCCCAGAGATGGATAAATGTTTAAGGTCATATAATAATTAGTGATGAGCGAACGTGCTGGGATAAGGTGTTATCTGAGCATGCTCCAGTGCTAGCTGAGTGTCGTTCGCGTGCTCGAATAATACACTGATCAAAAAAATAAATAAAAATAAAGGTAATACTAAAATCCCACATCCTAGATATCAATGCCTTCATCTTGCAGGAACTGCTGACACACTCCAGGCACATGAGGTCTGGCATTGTCCTGCATTAGGAGGAACCCAGGGCCAACCGCACCAGAATATGGTCTCACTAGGGGTCTGAGGATCTCATCTCGGTACCTCATGGCAGTCAGGCTACCTCTGACGAGCACATGGAGGGCTGTGCAGCGCTCCAAAGAAATGCCACCCCACACCATTACTGACCCACTGCCAAACCGATCATGCTGAAGGATGTTGCAGGCAGCAGATCGCTCTCCATGGCGTCTCCAAACTCTGTCATATCTGTCACATGTGGTCAGTGTGAACCTGCTTTCATCTGTGAAGAGCACAGGGCGCCAGTGGTGAATTTGCCAATCCTGGTGTTCTGTGGCAAATGCCAAGCGTCCTGCACGGTGTTGGGCTGTGAGCACAATCCCATCTGAGGATGTCAGGCACTGAGACCATCCACATGGAGTCGGTTTCTAACAGTTTGTGCAGACACATGCACATTTGTGGCCTGCTGGAGGTCATTTTGCAGGGCTCTGGCAGTGCTCCTCCTGTTCCTCCTTGCACAAAGGCTGATGTAGCGGTACTGCTGATGGGTTGTTACCCTCCTACGGCCCCCTCCACATCTCCTGGTGTACTGGCCTGTCTCCTGGTAGCGCCTTCAGCCTCTGGACACTACGCTGACAGACACAGCAAACCTTCTTGCCACAGCTCGCATTGATGTGCCATCCTGGATGAACTGCACTACCTGTGTGGGTTGTAGAGTCTGCCTCATGCTACCATGAGTGTGAAAGCACAACCAACATTCAAAAGTGACCAAAACATCAGCCAGAAAGCATTGGTACTGAGATGTGGTCTGTGGTCCCCACCTGCAGAACCACTCATTTATTGAGGGTGTCTTGATAATTGCCAATAATTTCCATCTGTTGTCTATTCCATTTGCACAACAGCATGAGAAATTGATTGTCAAACAGTGTTGCTTCCTAAGTGGGCAGTTTGATTTCACAGGAGTTTGATTTACATGGAGTTATATTCTGTTGTTTAAGTGCTCCCTTTTTTGGAGCAGTGTATGTTCGAGTCCCCACAGCTGTTCGACAGCAGTAACACAAGCGGTGATTGTCTAGCAAACAGGCAATCCCTGCATGTGTTCAGCTGTCAAACAGCCACGAGACATGCAGCCACGGGGACTCGAACATATTATTCGAGCACGCTGAAGACACTCAGTTAGGACCCGAGCATGGTCGGATAGCACCTTATCCGAACTCGTTAGTTCGCTCATCACTAATAATAATCTATGAAGCAAAGTTTTTAGCATCCTGTACAAAATTAATTTTGGACTGGAACACATATCTGCTTGTCTGGCAGATTAAGGATCGACAACCCCCTTCCTCCTCTAACGAGCAACGATGTATAATTTACATAAGATACTGTATAGTAGTTGCAGTAAAGAAATCTTTGCCGTTAAAAAGTCTCCAAGTCTTGATGTATCTTTTAATATAGAACATAAACATCCTGCGCCGCATTTGTTTTTCCGTTGTAAATGAAGAAAGTTTTCTTTCTATGTAAAAAAATGCCAGGTTTTAAATACGAGGGCCTGTAATAATAATAATAAGTTCCGCAGGGCGCGCAGTAAAAGGATATTAGAATTTACAAGCACCTCTCCTTCTAAATGAGTGAAATGAAAGAAAAGAGAGCGGGTTACGAAAAGGTCAACAAAATATCATATTTAATGTAGTCTACTGGATGAACACACTGAGTGCATTTACACCGGGGTTTTACCACTCTCCTTAAAAGCAAACCCATTTTCCAGCCTTCTGGAAATAATAGCAGTGGCCTTGAAAATCTATTGATTTTTTTCTTCTTAAAAATGGCTTTAAAAAAAAATAAATAAAATGCATCAATATTAAAATGAACAAATATGGAACAAAAGATTTACTGCCCGGCACAGATCGGGATCGGTGTCGTGTTTATTGGTATTAATGTATAGGGTTATAGATTAGAGGGGAAAAAAAAACGGTATATAAAAAAAAAAAAGTCACCAGCTGGAGGACGGCCATAGAATCGTCTCTGAAGATGCCATTAGGTAATATCAGTCCAGACGTGGCGAGAGCCATTGTTATAAATGATGGAGAGGTCCACCGACGCAGAGGATTCCTGCCGCTGCTCGATGGCAACCGACCACAAAGTGACCGCTGATTAACGAAAACTCTTATTAATTAGCACAAGGAGGCCATAGACAAAGATGATGAAGGCCTTTATGGCCAGTTGCCGAGGACCAGGCACGAGAATTTGAAGCAATTTTCTACATTTGCACAAAGTAGAGCTGAGTACACACAGCCTGCACTCCGTATGGAGTCTTATATGAAGTTCTATTTTTGGGGGGAGGATTTCTACAAAATCTAATAAAAACAAAAAAAAACTTTGGTGTATAACATCCAGCTCCTCACCCCTAGTGTATAACATCTGGCCCTTGTCCTCTGATGTATAACATCCAGACCCATATGGCCCCTGGTGCATAGCCCCTCGGCTCCAGTGTATAACATCCAGCCTCTCGCCCCCAGTGTACAATACCCGGCCCTCTCGCCCCTTGTGTATAACATTCTGCCCCTTGCTAGCCTACCCCCCCGTGAATAACATCCAGACCCATATGCCCCCAGATGTATAGCCCCTCGGCTCCGGTGTATAACATCTGGCCTCTCGCCCCCAGTGTATAATATCCGGCCCTCTCGCCCCCTGTGTATAACATCCAGCCCCTCACTAGCCTACCCCCCTGTGTATAATATCCGGCCCTCTCGCCCCCTGTGTATAACATCCTGCCCCTCGCTAGCCTACCCCCCCGTGTATAACATCCAGACCAATATGCCCCCAGATGTATAGCCCCTCGACCCCTGTGTATAACATCCGGCCTCTCGCCCCCTGTGTATAACATCCAGCCCCTCGCCAGCCTACCCCCCCTGTGTATAACATCCAGACCCATATGCCCCAGATGTATAGCCCCTCTGCCCCTGTGTATAACATCCGGCCTCTTGCCCCCAGTGTATAGTATCCAGCTCCATATCCCCCGATATATAACATCAGGCCCCCGCCATGGCATCTGTCTTTGCTAACATGTGACAGAATGGCTAGTGATGCAGAGTTCACTGATACCAGTGCGGTCCTGTAATAGGAGCCAACGGTGTCCGTTCAGGGAATTTATTCCCTCCTAAATATTCCTCCATCACCTGTGAGTGACATTACTGAGAAGTGGAGGCAACCGCTGCAACTCAGCCACGAAGTGGATACCCGGTAACATTATTGTGCAGGGGGCTGAGTGATGAGGAGCAGAGGGCAGAAAAGTCACTGACTCTGCTGACTCCATAACTGTAGAGTCCATACTTCCCCTTACATCACCAAGCACCATTGCCGAGCGTCGGATGGAGTGGTGTAAAGCCGCCACCACTGGGCTCTGGAGGAAATGTGTTCTGTACAGTGACGGATCACACTTCTCTATCAGACGTCTGGTGGATGAATCTGGATTTAGCAAATGCCAGGAGAAAGTTACTGGTCTGACTGCACTGTACCAGACGTAAAGTGTGGTGGAGTAGAATAATGCTATGGAGTTGTTTTCAGGGGTCGGCCTTGGGCCCTTTTTTCCAGTGAAGAAAAATCTTAATACTTCAGTATAGAAGATATTTTGGACAATTGTAGAATCCAACTTTGTGGGAATAGTTTGGAGAATGCTGTTCCCCATGACTGTGCCCGATGCACAAGGTCCGTACAGACATGGTTGGCAAGTTTGGTGTGGAAGAACGTAACGGACTGCACAGAGCTCTGAACTCAACTGAACACCTTTGGGATTAACTAGAATGAAGATTGTGAGAATGGTTTCAACCCAACCTCAGTATCCGACCCCACAATTGCTCTACTGTAGGAAGTCTTCCCTATTATAGGTGCACAGTGAGGACCAACTCGATATTAATGCCTACGGATGTACAGTAGCATGGAGTGCGATAAACGCTCCTTTAGGTGTCATATGTAGGCTTCCCAATACTTCGGTCAAAATAGTGTTTTTAAATTTTACATGTTGACATCCTTCCCAAAACACTAATGTACCCTCTGCAAGCTTAAAAAAAATCCCAAATTGCCATCGCAATATGTGTAAAGTGTATAAAGAATTCTGGGGCTTGATGGTAACATTAGATGCTCAGCTCCTCGCTGAAGTTTGCTTCTGTCACCTTTAATGTGAGTTCTGGCAGATTGCAGCCTTTTGAAGTTTAACACATTCCCAACACCTTATGTAAACGAGGTGAACACACACGTTCTCGCCCTCTTGGCACATTAACATGTATATGTTGCACACATACAGGTCCAAGAACAGTATTAACGCTCCCAGCGAGAACCATCAGCGCAGTATACTTCTGTATAGAATACTATTTCAGTGACGTATAGCAGTACATAGAATGCTTTCCTGTGCAGTATGGCGGTATATGAGATATTTTTTTCAGTATAGTATTTTGAATATTTTTTCAGTACAGTATAGCACTATATAAAGTACTTTTTCTAAAGCACTATAGTAGTATTTAGAGTACATGGTGGGCCCTGTATATGGATACACCTAAATAAAATGGGATTGGATGTTGATATCAACTTCCTGTTTGTGGCACATTAGTATATGGGAGGGGGAAACTTTTCAAGATGTGTGGTGACCATGGCGGCCATTTTGAAGTCAGCCATTTTGGATCCAACTTTATTTTTTCCAATGGGAAGAGGGTCATGTGACACATCAAACTTATTGATAATTTCACAAGAAAAACAATGGTGTGCTTGGTTTTAACGTAACTTTATTATTTCATGAGTTATTTACAGGTTTCTCTGTTTACAGCCATTGACATATCGCAGAGGTTAAAACGTGAGGAGCAGAGAGAATTTGTGTTGATGTCTGGTGAACGCAGCGCCCGGGTCATTGCAGCAGATTTCAATGCAAGACACCATTCCCATGTTATTTAGGTGTATCCATATAAATGGGCCCACCCAAAAAAGTTTGCCTCATCACTGAACATAATGTTCTGTGTAAACTGAGGGTCCTGTTCCAATTTTTGTTTTGCTCATTATGCAAATTCAGCGTGCCGATCTGGCAACAGTCAAACATCCCTTCGGCAGATATTAGCTACTCACAAATGGCACCCATACAAAATCCAGCTGCTGCAGCATCTCAACGAGGATGACCCAGATCGGCGCGCTGAATTTGCAGAATGGGCAAAACAAAAATTGGAACAGGACCCTCAGTTTACACAGAACATTATGTTCAGTGATGAGGCAAACTTTTTTGGGTGGGCGCATTTATATGGATACACCTAAATAACATGGGAATGGTGACAGTTTTCTTGCGTAGGGTGTCTTGCGCAGCAGCAAATTTTAGGCCATGCTCCTGACCACACCCATTTCACAACTAGTCACACCCATATCCACGCCCCAACGACATCCATTTAGCACTGCTGATCACACTGTTTCATAAACAATAATTATAAACATAAAAATATGGCCACACAGTGCTCCATACTGTATAATGGCCACACAGTGCTCCATACTGTATAATGGCCACACATGATGCTCCATACTGTATAATGACCACACAGTGCTCCATACTGTATAATGGCCCCACATGATGCTCAATACTGTATAAGGGCCACACAGTGCTCTATACTGTATAATGGACACACATGATGCGCTATACTGTATAATGGCCACACATGATGCTCAATACTGTATAAGGGCCACACAGTGCTCGATACTGTATAATGGCCTCACATGATGCTCCATACTGTATAAAGGCCACACATGATGCTGCATACAGTATAATGGCCCCACATGATGCTCCATACAGTATAATGGCCCCACATGATGCTGCGTACTTTATAATGGCCTCACATGATGCTCCATACTGTATAATGGCCACACACGATGCTGCGTACAGTATAATGGCTCCACATTATGCTCTATTCTGTATAATGGCCACACATGATGCTCCATACAGTATAATGGCCCCACATGATGCTGCATACTGTATAATGGCTTCACATGATGCTCCATACAGTATAATGGCCATACAGTTCTCCATATTGTATAATGGCCCCACATGATGCTGCATACTATATATTGGCCACACAGTGCTCCATAGTGTATAATGGCCCCACATGATGCTGTGTACTGTATAATGGCCACACATTTACCCCACCCAATCACTGCCCTAACATCCCCATCATTGCCTTCTCCTCCACCCCCATCATTGCCTTCATCATCACACACACACATACACACACCTATAGACACAAACACCTTTCACTGCGCTCCCTTGCAGCAGCCGGTAGCTTCCTCTCCTGCGGCGCTGAATGATGTCATCCAGCCTCGCCGCTGACTGCTCACATCGCTGCAGCTCCGGTATGCCACTGATAAAGATGCCTCTCCGCGTCTCCTGTGCCAGTCAGTGTCGGAGCAAGGAGCAATATCTGCTCCGATCCGACACAGCAAGCGATCGCGCTAGCAGTTTAAAGAAGCGGCGGTACATTTGGTCTGAGGCCATGCGGGAAAAGGAGGATCCCGGCCGGGACAGTGGGAAAGAGTCTCAAAATCGGGACTGTCCCGCTGGATCCGGGATGGTTGGGAGTTATGTAATAGTAGAGCACTTCTTCAGGCAGTATAGTAGTATTTAGGGTACTTTTCAGTGCAGTATAATAGAGTAATTTTACAGGACCGTATAGTAGTATAGAGTATGTTTTCACTACCGTATAGTAGTATAGAGTACGGTTTCAAGACAGTATAGTAGTATTTAGAGCACTTTTCAGTGTTGTATAGTAGTATAGAGTACAATCAATATTTCACAAGGTTTTTTTTTTATTTATTAACCAGCTAACGGTGCATTTATTTCTAGTCACCGACCTCTGCTTAGCAATTAACCCTTAAATTACCTTTTATGGTAAACTTTCCGTAATAACGGCATTAACCTATGCACTGCACCATGGTGTATACTCCACCGCATGCCCTTGGGTTATTAGTGTTAATCTCTGTCCACTGCAAATTAAGATGCATTTGCTTATCCAGCAAATTCATAATGACAGCTGAAAGAAAATACTAATTGGGCTTTGCAATATGTCTTATAATATTGGACAGATAATTGCAGGCTGATGCCTTTGAGCTGGGCAGACGGACTAAACTAAGAAGGAAATGGCTGTAAACCCAGTTGTCTTCCATGTTTCCATGCCAAGATCACATATAAATACAAGTGCATAGCTAGATGGATCGGGCAGAGCATGCCCCCCAGGGAGCATACCAACCTGCCACTCTGCCTTGGCCAATGTGTTAAAATACAGTGCTAGCTAGGGTAGCAAACTAAATACTTGTCCCAAGTGAAAAAGAGCCTAGATACCATTCATTTACATAGGTAGCAAATTAATAGAGCAGACCAGACTCCGCACAGCAGATTAGAAGCCATGAGCCATAATCCAGGCCACTAGAGTGTATTGTAAATGCAATATACAGTATCCCCTCGCTCTTAGACAAGACTCAAGTGGCTACTTTAATTACTTGGACTGGGAGCAATGGGACACACAATGGTTACATGAATAAGCATGACCTGATGTCTGAGCAGGATGCATAGTCCACGCTGCTAGAATACAAAGATGGTAAATGGGAGCATGTATATTTCATGCAGGGTCCATTAGTTAGATACAATATTCCATTTTTTAATGGAAGTGCCTAAATACAGTAGTATGTCAAAGTTTGGGCAACCCTGGTCAAAATAACTGTTATTATTAACAGTTATAAACAAGTTGAAGATGAAATGATCTCTAAAAGGGATAACGTTAAAGATGACACATTTACTTTGTATGTTAGGCCAAAAAATATATACGGTATATTGTCATTTTTTACAAAAGGGAAACAGGCCAATGCAAAAGTTTGGGTACTCTTGGAGATTTGGGTGCTCAGATAACTTTGACGAAGGTTTCAGACCTTAATTAGCCTATTAGGGTTATGGTTTGTTCACGATCATCGTTAGGAAAGGCCATATTTTCAAGCTTTATAAAAACCCAGCCTCCTCTAACCTTGTGACAAAAAACGAGCAGCCATGGGTTCTTCTAAGCAGCTGCCTAGCACTCTGAAAATGGTGGAGGCCCACAAAGCTGGAGAAGGCTATAAGAAGATAGCAAAGCGTTTTCAAGTTGCTCTTTCCTTCGTTCGAAATGTATTTAATAAAGGGCAGTTAACAGGAACAGTGGAGGTCAAGATAAGGTCTGGAAGACCAAGCGAAAATTCAGTGAGAGCTGCTTGTAGAGTTGCTAGAGAGGAAAATCAGAACCCCCACTTGACTGAAAAAGATCTTCAGTAAGATTTAGCAGACTCTGGAGTCATGGTACATTGTTCTACTATTCAGAGACAGCTCCACAAATATGGCCTTCATGGAAGAGCCATGAGAAGAAAACCTCTCCTACCATCCTCACCATAAAATTCAGAATGAGAAGTATACAAAAGAACATCTAAAAAAGCCTGATGTATTGTTGAAGAAAAAAAAAGTCCTGTGCACTGAGGAGGTTAAAATATAAATCTTTGACCACAATGATCAAAGATATGTGTGGCAAACAGAAGTGTGGCTTCAAAAAAAAGTTCATGAAATGTTCACAATGTGGCACACTAGCCATAAACATCAGATGGCTGTAGGCCGAATGCTCATTTAGCCAATATCTATCATTTCCTCCCCCTCCATAAACATGCATGCTCGGCCAAGAATTTATGTGTTCCGAATACAGAGAAGGAAATGTACCACTGACAGACACTTTTGACAAAAGCTTATCTTCCATGGGAACAAAAGGATGAGGCATTGAAAATCAATACGTCCAATCATTCTCCTCCTCGACATCGTGTTCCGAGAAAGAGACAAGGGACTCCAATATATTAGATGGTAGACCAGTCTTATCAAAATCAACTTCTTCAGCCAACCTTATTCTCATATGTATGGTCAGCTTTAGTTTGTGTGGTTGGAGGATGGCAGCACAAATATGACTAATAGGATCATCTTAAGAGTTCTATTAGTTCTTGAAGTGGAAAAGTACTATCAGGATCATAATATTGATCTAACGTATTCCATTGAAAAGAAGTTTGCAAATGGCCTCTTCATAAAGGAAGAGGACTGGATCTCTAGTGCACACCTATTGAAAGTAGTGATCCTAAAAATCAATATTGACCCTTGCAATATGAATAATGATAAAAACCAAACCAGAATAACAATTTGCAGACATGATGTTTCGGGCTGTTGCCAATCATCAGTGCAAAGCATGAGATCTGATTAGGCTAGGTGAGAGGCCTCTGATTAGGGTCTAAGGGGTAACGTTTCTCCTTGTGGAGAGTGACATGCTTGATATTCCAGTGTGAGGTGGTTTATAAGCCATGCAATGCTCCTCTGGGAAATTAAATATATAAGGGTCTGATAGAGAGAAAATGTGAGGGAATTTTTAGAACTTTCATTCGAAAAAAAAATATTTTCTTCATTTAGATTTCTATAAATATAGGTGGATCCATATGATAGACTTAAAAATCTGATGAGTTTCTGGCACGACAAGTGTCCTTAATCATAGGATTATTTGATCATGATGATCATTTGATCCTATGATGAAACGTGTCAGCTTTTTAAGTCTATCGTATGGATCCACCTATTTTATGGAAAGCTAAATGAAAAAAATAGTTTTTATTCAAATGGATGTGCTACAAATTCCCTTCCACTACCTCTCTACGTGATGGCTGTGCTCTGTCAGCTGGATTCGGCACCCTTCAAAGGATTCTTACAGTGCATCTATTCCATAGCAGGCGTGGTGGCCTTCAAACATTTTTTTCTTCTCCCAAATAAGGGTTGATGTTGACTTTTAGAGTTGCTACTTTCAATAGGTGACACTAGAGTTCTAGTCCTATTCCTTTCTGGAGAGGCAATTTGCATATTTAATTTCCCAGACAGGAATATATGCATAGGTGTTCAATGAGTGGAAAAGGCGGCCACGAGAGGTGGTGAGTTCTCCTTCAATGGGGGTTGGACCAGATGACCCAGGAGGTCCCTTCCAATTCTACCATTCTATGCTTATAAGTCTCCTTGCACTGGCATGCCAGGCATGTCACTCTCTACAAAGAGACACCTTGCCCCTTAGTTCCCAGTCAGAGTCCTTTCATACAGCCAAATCAGATCTCATACTTTGCATTGAGGAGGAGCAATACGCCAAAACATTGAGTCTGCAAATGTATATTCTGGTTTGGCTTTTATCCTAAGTCATGTGACAATGCTATTTAACGTGTCGATATTAAATTTTAGGAATGCTACTTCCAATAAGTGGCACTAGAGTTCTCATAGCATGTTAGAGCTGGAAGGGACCTCCAGGGTCATCTTCTCCAACCCCCAATCCAGGATTCACTAAACCATCTCAGACAGATGTCTGTCCAGCCTCTGTTTGAAGACTTCCATTGAATGAGAACTCACCACCTCTCGTGGCAGCCTGTTCCACTCATTGATCAACCTGTCTGTCAAAATGTTTTGTCTAATATCTAATCTGTATCTTCTTCCTTTCGGTTTCATTCCATTGCTTCTCGTGTTTCCATGTGCAAATGAGAATAAGGATGATCCCTCTACACTGTGACAGCCCTTCAGATTTGTAGACAGTCCTCTTTCTAGTCCTCTTACTCTCTAAAGAGGCAATTTGAATATTTCATCTCCCAGAGGAGCCTTGTGTGGCCTATAAGTCTCCTCACACTGCCAGAATGAGATATTTTACAGTCAATTACAGGATCATTCCATTTTCCAGACCGTCCAGTTGCGAGAGAATAGTAGACTTGACTCAAGTTTGTCTAAGCAGACGGTATTCAGGCTAAGTTCTAGAATATCTTTCAATGGTCTAGTAGCGTTGACCATATACGAGGGTCAACCAGGGCAATCCCTCGGTGACCTTCCATGGCTGGTCTGATAATTGGATGGCAGATTTGGCTTCAGATTTGAACCCTGTCTTCACCTCTATAACTTGTCGGCACATTATACGGCCTGATCGGCATGACAAAGGGTAACAAGAAATCAGGTTACGACACTGTGGACCAAGTGATAGTGACTTCATCTTCAATGAAACCAAACTGTCGTTAATCATAGTACTGTCACGTCAATTACATGGCCAAACTTTAAAAAAGAATTCCATCACTACAAGTCACTTCTGCTATGCTAAATCTCAGGGAAAAAACATCCATCAAAAATTCTACTACATGCAGTCACTATGTACAAAGCGTCCCGCGATGTTTATCCAATTAGCATATCACTAGACGCAGCTATTTAAAGGCATATTACCATCAAAACGGCAAATGCCCTTGTGCTTGGCCTTGAATGTGTGAGTTGCATCTCTTCTGAATATATAGTGTATATAGGGAGGGTATGTATGTCCTGAATGGAGGAGCAGATCATGTGGAAAATATATGCAAGAATCGAGTGATTTCACAGTTCCCTGTACAAAAAAGCCATTTACAACTAAATTAATGCTCTGAAAAAGATGCAAAACTGAGACAAAGGGAGACTGATTCAACAAAATACAATTCCCCGGAGACGGATGAAAAAAAGTAAAAAAAAAGAAAAAAGATAATATTTTGTATAAGAAACTCAAGTCACAATAAAGCAATTCAATAAAAATCCGTCCGTTAATGATCATGGGCTATCACACGTTGGATTTGGAATTTGATAATTTCATGAAAAAAAAATTGAAAGCAAAAAAAATTAAAAAAAATACATATAAAAAAAAAAAAACAACAACATACAAATGTTTCCATTTTAAATTAAAAAAAAAAAAAGGAAAAAGCCTGAGATATATCCCGAGAGTAACGTTAAAGATTCAGAAGTCAGAGCTGGGAGGAGAATGTAGATAAATAATTTAGCATTGAGAATAACTAAAAAAAAAAAATCTGTCAGTCTGCCAGCTTTAAGGGAAATAAAAGGGTTTACAAGGATCCTAAGAGTTTCGACAGAACCCCCCAGGGCTTTAGAAAATAAATCTAGAACAAGAAAAGAGTTCAAAAGTATTGTGCTCGAGTAGACTCCAAAGGCGCTGATTAAAACGCCAGAACAATGGCACCTACATTAGCGGCATACGATGGCGCTCCATCAGGGCTTCTTTTTAAATATGTATTGCTAATTTTGCTGGCATCTATATAAAAGAGCATTTGGTGATCTGAGATTTTCTTCTTTCATAGACAAATAATACTTTTACACTTGCACTCCGCTTTGTATTCTTCCGCCAAAGTACACTTTAAGGCAAATTATATATTTATGCATAGGGGCTGCGTGTAGCTATAGCTATAGCGCTTAGGTTTCATTGTGCGTATGGATTTAGATTATATTATTATAATTTTATGTTCCACCCAATAGAATACAGCAAAAAAAAAAAAGCTCTCGGCTAAGTGGGAACACTTAGGATTTCCAACAATCTTTGGAAAGAACAAGGTGACAATTACATGAATAGTCTCTCGAAGACGAGCGCTTTTCAGATGGAAGCCGCTGTGGTTCCTTATACCCTGATATTGCCAGAAGACGTCGCTGCCGCCTATAGAGCGACCACTACATGGAGAATGTAGCATTACATGCAGGTCATTCAGATTAATGGCTGATAGAGATTCACGCTGTCCTTTCCAGTTCTCTGTGGCAGCCAGACGGTCTTTGCCAAGTGGCATCCTTGGCACCTCAGGTGCTTACAGGGTACTGAAAAACGTATGACATGGCAAAATATTAGCCATAGTGGCTCAGGATGCTAGGCAAAGTGTACAAGTTATTATATATAAACTGTACTATAAATAAGTGGTTCCATGCAATGGACCGTAATACTGAAAATAAAGAGCACTTTACCTAAGCGCAATAAACCACTGGACCAGAGAGTTAGGATAGATTAGGTGTCCCCCCTCACCCCGACGTACGTTTTTGGAAGAAGCTAAGGGCGAAACGTACGTTGGGGTCAAGGCGGACGCCTAATCTATACTAACTCTCTGGTCTAGTGGTTTACTGCGCTCAGGCAAAGTTCTCTATATTTTCAGTAAAGTGTACAAGTTGCAGAAGTGAAGACCAGCTCTTAAAGAGGAGCGGATGCCAGAACAAGGCCATGCAAAGCAAATTAAAATTGCTTGTCTCCAATGGACTACATGGAAAGCCTAAGTATGCCAAAACGACAACCAAAGTTTGTAAGTGTCTCTCCATTCTGGCTCATACAGGGGGTCTCAATGAATAATTGTCAAAAGTCCTGATTTTGCCAGGATAGTGCCTCAAACGAGAGCACAAAAAGAATTTAGGCAAACCCAGTCCTTGAAAGGCTGTTCCAAGTTGTGGAACTTTAACAACTAAATTTATGACAACACAGAAGACCGCCACTTATGACACCTATGTTTCCTCACAGGGTATATGATTGGGGATTATTTTTGAGAGATACCCTCTTTATAGCTTAGATTCCACCATTCTCCACTAAAATGGAACTAGAGCATCTAGGATTACCCATCTGTAGAGAACTGCCCAAATTCCTTACTACACTGCGTGCCCCAACGCTGAGTCATCCACACGTCTTCTACTCAATGTAGGAAAGCCAGGTAGGACATGGTTAAATTCTAGCACTGGAGGTTCTGATTATGTTCACCTATATCTAGAGCCAGGCCCTGTGTTCATTTGGTGTTCGGTCAGCTAGGGAAGCTAAGCAGTCTGTGTGTTGGAGCAGGTGAGTGACTTCTCTGCGATATTGGAACTGGAGAGAAGCCAGTGTTGATTTACAGTTTGTGCCTGAGACAACTAATGCCCGTGGTGTGGTGTGAGTAGAACCGTGTTATTGTACTGTCCCTACCCTGACAAAAGGACTGTGTGGTTTATTATACGTTTTAGGCCGAAGAAAAGCTGTTATGTTTTATTTTCTTAAACTGGAGAACGCAATTTCATTTGTAGCGCGGAGAAACGCAATGAACCTTACCTTGATTTGCACCAAGACCTCAGCCTGTGCTAATTGCGTGCCTACTCCTGAGCGTGAATGCCTACATTGTATATATTCTTCTGTCTGCTTGACTAGCAAGGGATAAAAACTATCATCTCCTATTTATAAGCATCTAAAAAGATACCCCCCAGGTTAAACAAACCCGACCAACGGATGAATTCAGAAGCTATTCTAACTATTCGCACTGTATCATAAACACTAATTATATAATTATATCAATCTGGTGTCAACGATCAAAGATTTTAGAAC
This sequence comes from Ranitomeya imitator, assembly GCF_032444005.1. Taxonomy (NCBI): domain Eukaryota; kingdom Metazoa; phylum Chordata; class Amphibia; order Anura; family Dendrobatidae; genus Ranitomeya; species Ranitomeya imitator. The sequence goes on along the minus strand of NC_091291.1, from coordinate 113,859,579 downwards.
ACGGACAAGACACCGGCACATAGGAAGTCTCCGTCCTGTCTATGAGGTCCTCATGCCGAGAGTCTATAGTTCTCAAGAACTGAAGTCTGAAGAATTGACAAAGAACTGGAGGCCACAATGGACGTCCAATGGAGCGTTTCCATGTTTAAGTCAGTCCAAAGCTATGCGAAATATCCAGCCTGGAATGTCTACTCAAGGCATTGTCAGTCATTGGATGGATGTCTGGAGAAGGGGGTGGTATAGACACAGGATCATCTTGTATGTAACACTCACTTTTCTATAAAGCTTCTGCTGTGGTTTCACTATAAAGGTTTAGAGGAAACATGAAAAACGTCCCTTTGTGCAACAATGTAAAAAATTGTGTCTGAACGGTAATGGTTCTCATCCATGTCTCGTAAAAAAAATCACTAAATCTGTTTCTTCTATTATGCTCAATATAAAATGTGTGAAATGAAGATTTACTAGGGGCTGCTCAAAAGGCAGAGCACAATTACATCCTTCGCGGGAGGATAGATCACATTTAATAAGGTCTCGCTTTATTGCCAGGATACCCGGCTGCAACTGAATATATAAAAAATATATTTAGTGCACAAGTAGTTGTGTTACACTGTCTCTAAATAAATGTAGACCAAAATTAGTTTAATAGCTGTTTACTGTGTTTAAAAATACCTAAAAAAAACAATTTTCAAGAATTTTTGACTTTATGTATTGCCCTTAGGTGCAGTTGCTAATCTATGCTTTTGGGGAAGTCTTCCCCCTCTGGCAGCTGAAACTATACTCCTTTTTACTCTTCCTTCAGCCTGGTAACATGGAATCTAGAGTAGCGAAGATGGAGAGGGCATATGCACGGTTCAAACCTGGCTGTAAGGCTGGTTTCACATTTGCGTTTTTTGCCGCTGTGTTTTAGCGCAAAAAAAGCATGCGTTTTTTTTTCTATACTTATCATTAAAAACACATGCTTTTTTTGCATGCATTTTGCAGCGTTTTGACGACGCATGCGTAGTTTCTATGCTTGCGTTTTGTTGCGGAAATGCAACATGTAGTAATTTCTAGAGGCATTTTTTTGCGGCAAAAAAACATATTGCTGTCTATGTAAACGCATGCGTTTTTAAGCACATGCGTTTGCTTGCGTTTTTAAACGCATGCGTTTCAATAGAAAAAAACAAGAATACACACTGATAAGCCACCCCCCACCATAAAGGTGATAAAGGGATCCAAACCCTCACCCTAACCCTAGAGATCCTAACCCTAACCCTAGGGATCCTAACCCTAAGGATCCTAACCCTAACCCTAGGGATCCTAACCCTAACCCTAGGGATCCTAACCCTAACCCTAGGAATCCTAACCCTAACCCTAGGGATCCTAACCCTAACCCTAGGGATCCTAACCCTAACCCTAGCTATTTCTATTTATAGTGGGTTTTCTAGTTGATTTTGATGATTGTCAGCTGTCACACACTTCTCATCATGCGTTTCAAAAACGCAAACGCAGGAAAAAACGCATGTAAATGTGTCAAAACGCCGCGTTATTTTACCACATGCAAAAACGCATGCGTCTAAAAAACGCAGTTTGCACGCGTTTACATTCGTTTTTTTTCACCACCTGCATTTGCGTTTAAAACGCTGCGTTTTTAAACGCAAATGTGAAACTAGCCTAAGGCTTATTCTTTTTTATTTATACCAACATACATTTTGATTGCTTTTATTGCATCTTTTCGGGATGTGTATTGAATGATAAACCACAATTTTGAAGTTTTATTTTTTTTCACTTTACGTCGTTCACTAAAAAGGCTAAATAATTTTATATTTTGATAGACTCGACTTTTATGGACGCGGCGATACCAAACATGCTTGTTTTTTATTTTACAATTTCTTTATTTTTTAATGGAGATAAAAAGCGGGGATTTTAATTTTTGTATTTTATTTGTTTTTTTTTAATGTTTTCATATTTTTTATTTGATTTTTTAGTCTCCTGGCATTATAACCCATCGTCTCTCTGCGATCCGGTGAAAGGCAGCAGCATTTATACGGATAAATGGCAGAGATCGGAGAAAGCTCAGGTCCTTGCTGCTTTATAAGAAGATGATGAGTGTGGGACACAGCCGGCATCTGCTGGATATGGTGCGGGCTCGGGTCCTGAGCCTGCTTCAAACATGGAGACCCAACGGAGGACGTATTATTACACGCTATGTCAGGATGAGGTTAAAGATCTTTCCAGGACTGTGTTATTGAGGACCTATTAACGGTCATCAATATTATAGCAATGGGTCTGACACCTGGCACCCTCGATGATCCGCTGTTGTCAGCACCAGCAGTGGCCAGAAGTGAGAGTGTATGGAGCAGCTCTCTACACAGTCTAGTGGCCGTTCTAAGGTACTGCAGCTCAATTTCAATAAAAGTGAATGTCAACTGGGCTGCAGTACCCGAAAACGGCCACTAATAATAATAATCTTTATTTTTATATAGCGCTAACATATTCCGCAGCGCTTTACAGTTTGCACACATTATCATCGCTGTACCCGATGGGGCTCACAATCTACATTCCCTATCAGTATGTATTTGGAACGTGGGAGGAAACCGGAGAACCTGGAGGAAACCCACGCAAACACTGGGAGAACATACAAACTCCTTGCAGATGTTGTCCTTGGTGGGATTTGAACCCAGGACCCCAGTGCTGCAAGGCTGCCGTGCTATCCACTGAGCCACCCTGCTGTCCTTATTATTATTTTATTATTATTACTCAAGCTTCAGAAAGATCTACACCTAGGACCAAAACGTCACCACATGGGCTAATAAAGAGAACCTTTCAACTGCATTATGGAGTGCTGCTTCAACTTTTTTTGACGTTATTTATAAGGTTTGGTATGTGCCTATGAGGCATGTGCTATGATCTTGTTTTTAGATAATAGATAGATGATAGATAATATAGATGATAGGTAGATAATAAATAGATAGATGATAGATAATAGATAGATGATCAATAGATGATAGATAGATAATAGATAGATAAATAGATAAATATATATAGATAACAGATAGATAGATAGATAGATTAATAGATAGATAGATAATAGATAGATGATAGATAGATAGATATAGATAATAGATAGATAAATAGATAGATAATAGATAGATAGATAGATGATAGATAGAGATGGATAGATAGATAATAGATAGATAGATAATAGATAGATAGATAATAGATAGATAGATCGAGATGGATAGTTAATAGTGATGAGCAAATATACTCGTTACTCGAGATTTCCCAAGCACGCTCGGGGGTCCTCCGAGTATTTTTTAGTGCTCGGAGATTTAGTTTTCATCGCCGCAGCTGAATGATTTACATCTGTTAGCCAGCATAAGTACATGTGGGGGTTGCTTGGTTGCTAGGGAATCCCCACATGTACTTATGCTGGCTAACAGATGTAAATCATTCAGCTGCGGCGATGAAAACTAAATCTCCGAGCACTAAAAAATACTCGGAGGACCCTTGAGCGTGCTCGAGAAATCTCGAGTAACGAGTATATTCGCTCATCACTAATAGTTACTAGACATGAGAGATGGATGGATGGATTAGATAGATCGATAAAGAGATACACTATAGATAGATATGAGATAAATACTTTGCTATAGATATGAACTCATAGACAGACAGACATCCGACGGATGGACACACTGATGCACTGAGATCTCCAGCACCTCTGTCCTTGCGGAGCAGTAATCCTGTTCTTCCTGCCCTTGAAGACACCAGTGATATTGCCTGTGCTTCGCCTTTGTCAGTGCGGCCAATAACCTGTGCGCTGCTCACGCAGAGGAAGCGGCCTCTCGAGGTTTCGTCGTTCGGTTTATGCTTTGCATCAGTGACGGTTCCTTTGGGGGCTTTAATTGAAGTTATCACCTTAATTGCCAGTTTTCTGAAGGACGCGGCACACGCTGTGCGCCACATATGCACCTGACATTTATCTCCTGTGCAGGCATTCAGCATTCCATAAAATGTATTCTACAGTAATGAAGCTGGATACGGCTGCAGAAATCAAATATCAAACAACAGCTTGTGGTAGGGGGGTTTACAGCGTAAGGAACAAATGCACAAATTTCCATCTGCATCAAAACAGGACAACATGTTTCATTGGGTATAATGGCCATCAATGCGAGGTCAATGACACAGACAAGCACTTATTATTAAGGGGCGAAAGGAATATATAACAGCTGCCACTAGAGGGAGCTGACCGAAGACAGGCGTATACAGCGTTCATTAAAGTCAGATGTAAACTTTACAGAAGACCAATCATCAGGTCAAAAGTGGCCATTTTTTTTTTCTTATATTATTCTCGCTGCCTTTTAATCTGGCATATGGCTCCTGAGATATGGGCCTTTTAATTTATTGCTAATGTTTATAGTCTTGTTCAAAGGGGCATAGCTCAAAGAAAAATAATACAAAACAGGTTAAAGACACGCCCAAGAGGATCCTGTTAGCCGCACCCCCTATAAAGACCAAGAAATGAGCACAAAATAAAAAGTCCTGTATCTCTGGAACAACGTGGCCGATTTAAAAAAAAAAACAAAAAAAACAAAACACAAATGTATGCTCCCTTTGTCCCCTGACAGCATCTGTGTTGATTTGTTTGTGGGTCTCTGAAATACCACCTATGATCAGCTGGGTTCACCAAAATTGGAGGGTTCACCCAACTTGCAACTAATATGTATGGGGAGTGATAGTCATCCATCAATAGAAACCTTTTTATACTTGTCCACTACTTTGTCATTGATGACCTATCCTCAGGATAGGTTACCAATGACTGATTGGTCAGGGTCCGACATCTGGCACCCTCGTTGATCAGCTGTTCCCGGGGGCGGCAACGGCGGCCGCATGCTGGAAATGCTCAATTGTGGAGATGCACTATCTTCTGATAGGAGGTGGATGTGCCGTACCCTGCGGCCGCCATTACCAGAAGACGGAGCAGTTCCACCTGGTGGCAGGCGGCGAGTACAGCTGATTGGTTGGAGGTACCGGGTGTAGAACCCTGACTGATCAGACACTGATCACCCATCCTAAGGATAGGACATCAGTGATCGAGGTTGTCCACTACTTTATCGAAACCAAGAGAAACAGCAGCTCAGCATTACACCTAAAGGTTGAATGCATAGTTAAAAAAAATTGCTGGATTCCATAAATAAAAATCTCCAAAAGTTATCAGAAAAAATATAATACATATTTGGGAAAACAAGGTATAAGTATCTACGCTATTCAATTCAGTCCAAATATACAAATACAAAATATATCATTTAAAAACACCAACTGGTTCCAACTCGTACTAAGAGTAAAAAAAATGAAAAAATAAATAAAAGATAAGAGAAAAATGTCTATTTTTTTTAATTTTATAAAACCGTCTAAACTGAACAATAAACAAAGGGTACATAGATTATTCAGAAGCATTAGAAAAGATTTGACAAATAGTTTTACAGGACTTTGAACATTTGACAGTGTGTTATAACTCTACCCAACTTCCCCTCTCCCCCGGGGACACATCCACACCCTCATAGCACAAGATCAATCAAGCCCAACAGGAATTTTGCCGTCCAAGGAAAAACTGTTCAGTGTAATCCTCTTTATTCAGTATGGACTCGATCCAGTCCATCTTGAAGAGGTAGGCTACCTTCGTAGGAATTAAGCTCAAAGACGGAATATTATTTGGTGGCCATAAATGAAGAATACTTTTGTGGGTGGCTGCTGCCCAAATAAATAAAAGGCGACTCTGCTGAACAGGAAGCCTCCCCAACTGATCTTGTGGGAGAATATTAAATATGGCCGCCTCCAGAGAAAGAGAAATAGATATATCAAAGGTATTAGTGAGATCTTGGAAGAGTGTATCCCAAACGTCCGGTATTTTTGGACAGTCATCGAGACAATGAAAAATACCAGCTGGAGAACTTAAGCATTTAGGGCAGGGAACGTCACCTTAGGTGGACATTTTAGATTTAACCTCTGGGGAGATATATGCTCTATGGAATATGATGAGATTCATGGTTGTGTAGCTATCATACGGTAACACAGAGTTATACGTAAATGTGGTTTCAAGAGGTCTTTTACCAGTTGAGATACCCACCTCCCTGGGCCAGGTGAAGAGTCTGACCAGTGTACGGAAGGTTTCAGTGACTTGTATATAAAACTCAAAGAATAATTTCCCGCGTGGGCTTTAATGGAGAATAAGTTTAGAGGGTACACCCTAGCGCCGCCGGTATATCCCGCAGTACTGAGCCTACATAATGCCTAACTTGAGTAATAGTAAAGTTATCTCTCGCCAGGATTTGGTATTTAAAGACAGTGTCTTCCAAAGTAAGAGGGCATTGATTGTCCGCCAACATGTCACAAACCAGTCTACATCCATTATTCGCAAGCACACGATAGATGGGAGGTGGCCTGCCCTGTAGAAAGAGGGGATTGCCTCGGAAAGGAAGAAAGACCGAAATGTGGGGGTCAAGTTCACTAATTCGTCTAGAATGGCCCCATCCCAAGATTACTGACCACAGTAAGGGGTTATCCCTAACCTCCACTGGGACCTCAGAGCAGGGATACTAATCTCATCTATTGGAGTATTAGTGAAGCTGGTGAAGGCCTAGATCCAGTCCAGGGAGTGGGGGAAGACAGCCGCTATACTGTATACATGTAAATTAGGGAGGTTAAGGCCACGTAGGGATTCAGTTTGTTGCAGCTTAAAAATACTAATTCTAGAGCCCCAATTTGAGCCCCAAATAAATTGACGGAAGACTTTTATTAAAAGCATGTCATCAGTTTTAGATAATAGAATCGGCAGCGTCTGTAAGGGAAAAAGTATTTTAGGGAAATAGATCATTTTAATCAGATGGTCCTTGCCCGCAAAGGACAGTTTATGGGATTTCCCGGATTGTACTTCCTGTACAACCGCCGAAATGAGGGGTCGAACATTAAGTTTATAAATATCATGGAAGTTTGAGGGTAGGTAGGCCCCAAGATAACGCAGGGAGCCCCTCCTCCACTGAAAGGGAGCGGCCACCGTTTCTGAGCAACTTTGAAGATAGCCAAAGCATGAGATTTGTTGTAATTTATGCAAAACCCCGAAACTGCTCCAATCTCGTTAACCCCTTCATGACCTTGGGATTTTCCGTTTTTCCGTGTTCGTTTTTTGCTCCCCTTCTTCCCAGAGCCATAATTTTTTTATTTTTCCGTCAATATGGCCATGAGGGTTAATTTTTTGCGAAACAAGTACTTTTGAACGACATCATTGGTTTTAGCATGTCGTGTACTAGAAAACAGAAAAAAAAATTCCAAGTGCGGTGAAATTGCAAAAAAGTGCAATCCCACACTTGTTTTTTTGATTGGCTTTTTTACTAGGTTCACTAAATGCTAAAACTGACCTGCCATTATGATTCTCCAGGTCATTACGAGTTTATAGACACCTAACATGTCTAGGTTCTCTTTTATCTAAGTGGTAAAAAAAATTCCAAACTTTGCTAAAAAAAAAATTGCGCCATTTTCCGATTCCTGTAGCGTCTCCATTTTTCATGATCTGGGATCAGTTGAGGGCTTATTTTTTGCATTCCAAGCTGACGTTTTTAATTACAGCATTTTGGTGCAGATACGTTCTTTTGATCGCCCGTTATTGCATTTTAATGCAATGTCGCGGCGACCAAAAAAATGTAATTCTGGCATTTCGAATTTTTTTCTCACTACGCCATTTAGCAATCAGGTTAATGCTTTTTTTATTGATAGATCTGGCGATTCTGAACGCGGCGATACCAAATATGTGTAGGTTTGATTTTTTTCTTTATTGATTTATTTTGAATGGGGCGAAAGGGGGGTGATTTAAACTTTTATATCCTTTTTATTTTTTTCACATTTTTTTTCCTTTTCTTTTTTTTTTTTTTTTACTTTTGCCATGCTTCAGTAGGCATGGGAGGCTAGAAGCTGGCACAACTCGATCGGCTCTGCTACATAGCAGCGATCATCAGATAGCTGCTATGCAGCAGAAATGCAGATGTGCTATGAGCGCCGACCACAGGGGGGCGCTCACAGCAGGCCGGCATCAGTAATCATAGAGATCTCAAGGACCTCTATGGTTACCATTCTGATGCATTGTTGACCCCCGATCATGTGACGGGGGTCGGTGATGCGCTCATTTCCGGCCGCCCAGCTGGAAGCGCCGGTTAAATGCCACTGTCAGCATTTGACAGCGGCATTTAACTAGATAATAGCGGCGGGTGAATCCCGTCCGAGGTCAGAAAGAGGTTTAAGGCATCCATTATAGAAGGAATGGACTCCTTAGAGTTGGCTATCATGAGTAAAATATCATCGGCAAATGCCAATGTTTTAAGCGTATAGTGACTGATCCCAATACCCCCAAAGGAAGGGATCATCTCCAGGTATCTCAGCAAAGGGTCCAGGGCAATCTATATATATAATTGCCTAAGGGTTTTTCCGTCTGTCTTTCTGTCTGTCTGTCTTTCTGTTTGTCTGTCTGTCCAGGAAATCCTGCGTCTCTGATTGGTCGAGGCCACGACCAATCAGCGACGGGCACAGCGACGATGATGTCATAAAGGACGTAGACATCCCGCGTCTGATTGGTCGAGGCCGCCAGGCCTCGACCAATCAGCGACGGGCACAGTATCGACGTAGATGTCATAATGGTTGCCATGGCAACTATGATGTCATAAAGGTTGCGTCGACCAATCAGCGACGGGCACAGTCTGCCGCGAATTCTGGAATCATCATTGTCCATATACTACGTGGACATGCATATTCTAGAATACCCGATTCGTTAGAATCGGGTCACAATCTAGTATTAAATAACAGAGGTGACAGGGGACATCCATGCCTCATATACCCAAATACGAAAAAAGAGGTTGATTGAATACCATTAAGCCAAATCGAAGATTGGGTGTTGGTATAAATTGTCCTTACAAAGTTGAAAAGGTAAAGCCAAACAATCTATACTTAAGGATTCGAATGAGGTGAGACCAAGACACTCAATCGAAGGCTTTACCATCATCAAGGCTGACCAGTATATGCTGCTTGGCTTTAGCTTTGTAACTATGTGTAATGGCAGCCAATGCCGTCCTGATATTATAAGTGATAGACCGACCATGGACAAAACCCGCTTGAGATGAGGTGAGAATATCAGGAAGTATAAACTGAAGTCTCACAAGTTCATAAACTGTAAAATAAAATATGTCTCGGTTCAGAGGATATCGTTATTAGGCCGGGGTCACACTTGCGAGTGCAATGCGAGAAACTCGAGCATCAATACCTGGCACTACCGCCGACACGCGGGACCGGATCGTGTGGCTGCATAGAAATACATGCAGCCACACGCTCCGGCTCCGAGTGCTGGCGGCAGTGCCGGGTACTGATGCGAGTTTCTCACATTGCACTCGCAAGTGTGACCCCGGCCTTAGTCTCATGCTGCAGGGACCTTGTGGTATAAAGATGAGTTTAATGATATTTGTATCCATTATAGCACAAATATAGTAATATAAACAAATCAATCTTGTTAATCACGTCCTCCTGTTCTGAATATCTCAGGACTTAGAATTTTATAAGTATGAGTAGGTACATAATGTATGAAAGAAGCCAGATACAAGGTGGCACGGTGGGTAGCTGTCACAACTCTGTTGTTGGATGTCACCAAGACCAGAGGCTCCTTCCCTATCCCGAACGCTAGGGGCGCCCTAGCTTGCCCTGTTCCCCGAATTACTTCTGATGGTGAAGACACCGAGGCCGCATACCTTGCCTTAGCTCCTGAATCCGCCCTCAGTCTGTTCCCTTCCCCCACCCATAGAAGAGGGGAGCAGTAATGTACCATAATACACAAACCAGACTAACAAGGTAATACGAACAGGGGTAATGAAAAATACTAAAATACAAATATACTCACACAGACAACAGAGGAATGCATCGGAGAGTAGAGGATGGGGTTAAACCAAAGTTGGAGAAGAAAGGGAATTATCACACATCCAAAACCTAGTAACAGTCACAGATAATTCCACAAAACGCCTTCTCCTATAATAACCAACAACAACCTCCAGCCATGCAGCATAAGCTAACTCTGACAACGAGAGCCAGTCAGGTCCCAGTTTATATAGGGGATTGGAGTGGCTAACAGTGCACAGGTGAGACTGGAAAATGATTGTCCTTGGTAAGATTTGAACAAATAACCTGAGCAATGGAAACCTACAATGCTAACCTGTCGGAATAATGTTTATTATTGCATATATTACAACTACTATGTACTACTTGTTCATTGGTGCATGAGTCTCTGTCTCCAACAATAGTGTTATATTGTTAATAATACATTGTCTTATAAAAAAAAAAAAAAAAGAGTACTAGGACGTTCCCGCTCACTGTTCACACTGTGTGTAGCTGGAGCACATTCTGCTTTCACTTTACAAGGTGGTAGATGAGATGCTAAGATCCCGAGCTGTAAGAAATTCCAGTTGTAAGCTGCGTTATCTTTGTTCATGACTACATATATCTTCACTATTGAACAGTTGGACTGTACACAGATTAATACACTGCCAACATAACCACCCAGCCACCGTGCTGTCCAAGAGCTGTTTACTGGCTAAGTCCTGGCGTCATCGCTGCTCACTGTGCTGCTCAGAAGACAACCTTTGGCAAAATCATTGATATGACTCGCAGCACCTATGGGAAGATCATGAAAAACTAGAGCAGGTCCATTTGTAATATCTAAAGTACAACTGAGAGGTAGAATTACTCCGACCTCAATCAGAATAGAACTAAGGACCAAAGCATTGAAAGGTAAGGGCACTAACCACTAACCACTGAGCTACCACAGCATTTCCTGATGGCTAGGTCATCAATATGCCTATCAGTACCCACCGACAGGTCATGAAAAGGAAGAGCAGGTTTCATTTGAGGTCTCTGATTTCATTTTCTAAGATGTGTTTGAGAGGGGAAATCTCACTGACCTCAGTCAGAATTGAACTAAGGACCCAAGTGAAGTTGGCAATGGCGGTAACCACTGAGCTGCCTGAGAGTTTATTTCTGGCCAGATCATCAATAGGACTCTCAGCACCTATGGGACGGTCAGAAAAAACTAGAACAGATCCCATTACAATCAAAAATACACCTGAGTGGAGGAATTTCATTGTCCTCAGCGTTGAACCCAGGACACCAGCAGTGCTAACCACTGGGCCATCATGCTGCCTGAGCACTAAACTCTGGGTAAGTCATCAATATGACTCCGGCACCTATGGGAAGGTCAGGAAAAACAGACATAGCTGCCCAACACATCTAACCAATCTGTTCATTGATTTCAATTTCTAAAGTAAGGTGGAAATGAGAGCCTTAACACAGGAAGGCTCCCAGGAGCGCTCGACAGAGCAGATTAACTGCTGCACTACCCAAAAAAATTTACACACTTTAATTTGAAGGCGAAATGCTACTAATCAGTGCAGGAATAGGAGAAATCAGACGCTGCAGTCTACTGGCTCCTCTCTGTCGCGGTAAACCCGTGACACTAGCACTATAGCATTACAGCACTGAGGTCCTGGGTTTAAATCCCACCAAGGACAACATCTGCAAGGAGTTTGTATGTTCTCCCCGTGTTTGCGTGGGTTTTCATTGGATTCTCCAGTTTCATCTCTACATTCCCTATCAGGATGTCTTTGGAGTATGAGTGTGAGCCCCAATGGGGACAGTTCCGATAATGACTATAAAACACTGTAGAATTAATTCTAAGTGAGTAATGTAAATAAAATCAAATACTTCTCACCAGTCCCATGATACGGACTCTCAGGGGTGTGACTGTAGAGGATGAACGGGCCATAGTTGCACCCAGGCCCTGGAGTCTAGGTCCCTTTGAAGACCAATAGTATGAGAGGCCCTGTTGGAGATTTGCTAAGGGGCCGACGTGTCTTATTTTACTCCTCTTCTTGCAGTTATATGCAGGTATCCACAGGACGCAGATCCGCTCCAGAGTGTTGAAGACATTTAATTGCACGGCAAATGGACAAAAAACAATAATCTTTATGTTGTTTCTTTTTAAATATTTACATGCAAGTTATTGATTTCTGCTTCCGTTGTAAAATCCCAGTACAAGGAAAACGCTAGACTTGTGAAAAATCCTATTTTCTTAGGATGATAGGTTGCAAACGCTGTGCTTTATGGCCGAGCGGAAGCCAGGGCCCCAACATTTGTGGGGGGCCCATGTTCCACTTGAGTAAAGATACTTAGCCCCCCACTGGTGAAGTGACCATGTATACTGAATAGACCACAATAAAAAATGAGAACATTGCACTCACCTCTGAGCGCTCACCGCTCCTGCCGGATCCTATAGTTGGTTTAGAAGACTGCTAGTTGGGTGCACGGAAAGATGAAAGTCCTGGCCGATTCCCAGTGAAATGCAATAATTAAGGGCTTCTAATGGGCTCGAAGTGCACAAGCGATGCTATCATTCAGGGTTTTTCATAGATTGGAATCCATTTTTGAATCTTTGACCTAGTTTTCTGTGGTGCTGTTATAATACAAACTATTTTCTGTGAATACACTAAACAGAATTGGATTTTTAACATCTGGCCACTGAGAAAACTCATCATCAAAGGAGACAGTGCAGAGTTCAACCTCATCAAGTCACATACCACTCTCTTTGAGGAGAACTAATTTGCATAGTTTTTTTTTCCCCCCAGAGTGCTTGACTATTTACACCAAGAAAAATATAGTAACTGGTTGAACCACATCGGAGGTTTCTCATCCAGCCAACATGTCGCCTGGTCTGCACTGAGAAGGGTTAAGTACTGAAAACCAAAATCCACAGTAATTTTGCAAGGCCTGGGAAAAGCTCAGACATAGATTTAATGGGGTTATCCATGACTATTTAATTCGTTTATTAGAGACCTATGTACTAACAGACAGGTAGTTGCCAACAACCTGCCCGTTGTGCTCAGCGCCAATCTCAGAGCAGTCACAGACTGCTCCTGACGGAGATTCTGCGGATGCTGCTGACATCACGTCGACAGAGCCGTGGCTTCTCCTCCAATGTCATGCTGATTGACTGCCAGCTCCCGGCTGCCAAACTGCGGGGAGCCGGCTGTCAATGAGCATGACCTCAGCAGTCACGTGCCATCAACAGAGCAGCCCAGAAGAAGAGCTGCTCTGCTGACACTGAGCAGCTGAATCACTGTCAGGGGCGGTCCATGACAGCTCTGAGCTGGCACAGGGTAGAACAGACAGGTAGTTGCCTATTTTAGCAACTACCTACATGATAGTTTTTAGGCCCATAGTAAAAGAAAAAAATAGTCCTGGATAACCCCTTTGAGGTACTTAGCTTTAATAGGTGGCACTAGAGAGCCAACTTTAATTCTTTATGGGAGAGCTAATTTGCATACATTTTTCCCAGGTTGCATTGCCTCACCTATAAGACTTCCTAGACTCCATGAGAGTCTCCACAAGGTGAAACTGTACCCCCAGAGTCATGTACTTCTGGCAAAACTAAGGAAAGAAGAAAGGAGGTGTATCCTGTGTGATATCGCTACCTGTAGATGAGGATGGACTGGACATTTACTCGCTCACCTGGGCGGAATGTGTGCGGCACAACTCCGTGGAAAAGTAAACTTCATTCCAATTAACTCATACCTGATGGGTGGAGAACACAGTAAATGGAGAAGAAGACAGGGGTGCTGGAGCCATTGACGCTGCCCCTGCCAAATGTGATTCCAAGCTGTGAGAATAAAATCTTGTTTATTGGAGTAAAATTTACTCCTTCTTCAGGCGTGAAGAGTACATTTTACTCCGAAACGTGTTGCAAGAATAAACCAGTTTTTTATCCTCGCGACTTGGAATCACTTTCGACAGCGGCAGCGCCCGGGATCCACCGTGACCTCTCTTTCCCTTCATACCGCCGACAAAGTCGCACAAGTCTTATCCAAAGCAGGTTGCAGAGTGCAAAGGGGCTACAGAGCTCAGACCGCAATATTTAAAGGGTAGACCATACACAAGTAAGTGGGAAGTGTAAAGAGGAGGTCCGATATGGCTGACCCGTACACACCAGAAGTCAGAGACATGCTTGGGGCAAGAACAATTCCGCTGGTAAGAGTAGGTTTAGCTGAAGACATGAAGACATATTTCTATAATATAAGCTTAGATAATTTATGGCTTCATACTTTACCCCAAAAATAAACTCCAACCAAAATTACGACATTACTGAGTTATTTTCATCAGTTGGGAACTGGTTATTTATATAATCTATCCAACAAAGGAGATCCATCAGGCTGGAAAATTACCTGGCGTTCCATATAGTATTGTTTATGTCGGCCATATATCTGAAGCAATTGTAAATACACAGTAGTTCACTGACTGTGATGTCATATGGGAGCCTGGGAAAAAACCTATACATTCTTGTCTCGCCTAACGAAGGATGTTTATGAAAAACAGATTTACTGGTGTCAATAAGATTAAGGATTTTTTACCATTTACGAGATTAAATGAGCAGTTACGTGCCTGACAGCCTAATCCCAAATGTCAACTGCACCTACAACTTCAATTCCTCTTTTTGTTGTCAAAATTTAGAATTAAAGATTTTTAAAAAAAAATTGGCGTCAGTGATACTTAAAGGCATTGTATGGGTTCAAGAGTTCTTATCTATTAGTAAGAGTGGAAAGCGTCAAAATTCAAATTCAAAGTCCTCAAAATTCACAATAGAAATAGCAGATCGAATCCTTTTGATTGCAGCCGGGCATCAAAACAGACCTAATCCAAGACGGGTTGCCGTGGATGACTGGACCATCGTGTCACGCTGAGGCGTGCCAGGCCTTTTTGGGTTACCGTGACATGGTGGGATGGCTTTTACGTTTTTTAAATCAAAATTATGTTAACTAAGCATTAGTGATGAGCGAGTATACTCGTTACTCGAGATTTCCCGAGCATGCTCAGGTGGTCTCCAAGTATTTTGGCATGCTCGAAAATTTAGTATGTCGCCGCAGCTGCATGACAAACAGGCAATCCCCACATGTATTCAAGCTGTCCAACAGCCGCAAATCATGCAGATGTGATGCCATAAACTAATTCTCCGAGCACATCGAAATACTGGGAGACCACCAGAGCATGCTCAGAGAAACCCGAGTAACGAGTACACTCGCTCATCACTACTAAGCATTGTATGTTATATTCATGCACTATTGCTATTTATTTACTGCAGAGTATTTGCTAATTTTGTAATAACAGAATTGGTATTCTAATCTCCACGGCCACTACATAACCACACTGTCCAAGAAAATCACATTAGTCATCCATATTAGTTCAACACACGTCCTTGTATGTGGACCGACTGGTCTGCACCAAAGACAGAGACATGTTTGATTTTGAACCGAGTCATGCATCAATATTACCAATGCAAGTCTATGGGTCTGTGGAAAAATCAGATTGCACTCGGATGCCATCTTTATGGCCTCCAATATTCACATTTTTGTGTTAGGAGAAGCTTGAGAAACTTTTCATATGCAAAATAAAAATCAACTGATGAAACTCTGATGTTATGAATTGTCAGATGAACCAAATATTGATGAAAATCTGATCTGGAACACTAATAAAAATCTGTCTGCTTTTGTGCACAAGAAAAATCACTGACATCTGTATGAGCCCGTGTAGGTTAGATGAAAGCAGAGACATACTGTAATGACGGTGGGTGTGGATCCACTGCGCCACTGGCTAGGCTTACCCTGGATGGGTGGAAAAAAGTGACTACTTGGTCTTCACTAGAGCCTCTGATGGTGAGATTAGGCTTGGGCCACTAGGGTAGTCACCAGGTGCCATTCCAGGGCAGCTGACCAGCGGGTCAAAGGTAGAATATGACGCACCAAGGATTAAGACTGAGACATGGTCAGGCAATCCGAGATCAGGGCAGGAAGAACATGTTCAAAACATAAAGCCAGTTCAGGAGCAGAGAGATTAGCCAAAATGAGTAAACAGGCCATATCAGTAACACAAGAGTCAAAAGAGGAATGCACCTAGATAGGCAACTAGAGACAAACTGCAGCTAGAACCTAATCTCAGACAAGGTGTGGATGGAGGAGCTGCCTAACATATCCACTGCTGGCAGGACATAGGCCAAGGAAGCAAAACTCTGCAGGACACAGTGGCTTTAAATTATTGCAGAGTCTGGCCGCGCCTCCCTACAGCCGGGTACAGACTCTCAAGCAGCAGGAGAATGTAGCAATACTAAGGGTATTGCACAAGGCAGCTCAGCAAGGTGGTTTGACACTGGGGGGAACAGAGCAGTGCACGCAATGAGTAATAATAATAATAATAATTTTATTTATATAGCGCCAACATATTCCGCAGCGCTTTACAAATTATAGAGGGGACTTGTACAGACAATAAACATTACAGCATAACAGAAATACAGTTCAAAACAGATACCAGGAGGAGTGAGGGCCCTGCTCGCAAGCTTACAAACTATGGGGAAAAGGGGAGACACGAGAGGTGGATGGTAACAATTGCTTTAGTTATTCGGACCAGCTATAGTGTAAGGCTCAGGTGTTCATGTAAAGCTGCATGAACCAGTTACCTGCCTAAGTATGTAGCAGTACAGACACAGAGGGCTAATACTGCATAAAGTGTATGAGAACATGATGCGAGGAACCTTTTTTTTTTTTTTTTTATTATAAATAGGCCACACAGGGATCGTTAGGTTAATGCATTGAGGCGGTAGGCCAGTCTGAACAAATGAGTTTTTAGGGCACGCTTAAAACTGTGGGGATTGGGGATTAATCGTATTAACCTAGGTAGTGCATTCCAAAGAATCGGCGCAGCACGTGTAAAGTCTTGGAGACGGGAGTGGGAGGTTCTGATTATTGAGGATGCTAACCTGAGGTCATTAGCGGAGCGGAGGGCACGGGTAGGGTGGTAGACTGATACCAGGGAGGAGATGTAGGGTGGTGCTGAGCCATGGAGTGCTTACAAACCATGCGAGTGACAGAGCTGACACATGCAAAGTTTTCATTCTATCCTAGTCCATGTAAAACTAACCCCCCAAACATAAAGCATTCGGCGTTGGATGTTGTATTGCAGAGTTATTTTGGTCAAGAGTACAGAAATAATAACTGTAGCCCGATTCAAGGACTGGTTCTGGTATAAGGAATTGTAAAAATGCAAATTATACCATGATTTATTGACCAGACGGTAGAAAGTAGAAGGGGAAATAACAAGCACTTAAGCAACGCGCCGGCTGATTTATTTGTCTTGGAGGCTTAATTAAAAAAAGAGACAACAAGCAAGTTACATGGAAGTTTGGAATTGAGTAATAAAATTAGAGAAAATTTACATTTAGGTTAGAGTGTACGGCTGACTTGGCAGGAAATAAACAAGGTTTGGCAGGAACTATGAGGGTCCCAAGACAACACATTATATGTCCCCCTCATTTTTTCACTATGATGTGGCCCCATAATTCCAGAATCAAAGGTGGGTTGCAATGCTTCAACAGTGACAAGAAAACTCACTATAGCTGGATGTAGAAATATTCAGACCCAGGATTACATACAATCTCAATCACTTTTAGCCTCGTAATGCCGTCATGTGAAAGTCTCTTCTGTGACCTTTATTAGAAGCTTTCTTACCACACTGAAGATCTATACATATGCATCTACTATAGACAGGATTGTCAAGGAAGGCCAAGTGTATGCAAACAAATACTCAAAAAGGCACTTGCACAATCATCACTTTCTCGACAAATAAAGAAATAAAACAACTATTTCACCAGACGTCTCCGTAAACATGAAGGTTTGACTTGGCCAAGCATGCGTGTTTACAGTAATTCAATGAAAGAAGGAGACAAATTGCTTCTCGACACTTCTGCATCGGCTGTATTTCCACTCTCTTCACTATCTTAGGGTCTCCTCTACTACTGATCAGCACAAGTGACAGCAGAGTTCATTGGTTCAAGCAGAACCCCCGGTGTATAACATCTGGTCCCATTGCCCCCGGTATATAATATCCGACTCCTTGCCTTGGTATATAACATCTGGCCCCATAGCCCCCAGTATATACAGTTGTGCTCAAAAGTTTACATACCCCAGCAGAACTTTTGCTTTCTTGGCCTTCTCAGTCTCCTGACCTCAATATCATTGAGCCACTCTGGGGAGATCTCAAGCGCGCAGCTCATGCTAGACAGCCCAGGAATTTACAGGAACAGTGGGCTTTTTGCCAAGAAGAGTGGGCAGCTTTTACCATCTGAGAAAATAAAGAACCTCATCCACAACTACCACAAAAGACTTCAAGGTGTCAATGATGTAAGAGGGGGCAATACACGGTATTAAAAAATGGGGTATGTGAACTTTTGATCAGGGTTATTTGGATGTTTTGGGTTGTCATTATGGTTTAAAAAGAGAAAACACAGTAGTTTGTCAATAAATGGCTTCACCCAGCCACTAACCATGAGTGGAGAAAAAGTTTTTGTGTTATCATTCATATTCTCTGAAAAAAGGCCAAGAAAGCAAAAATTCTGCAGGGGTATGTAAACTTTTGAGCACAACTGTAACATCCGACCCCTTGCCCTGGAGTATTACATCCAGTTCTTGCCCCCCCGTGTATACGACCCGGCCCCTCGCCCCCATGTATAACCTCCGACATGCTGTCTGCCTTTACTAACTTGACAAATGGATGGTGATAAAAAGTAACAAGTCTATGCATGAAATTTTTTCCCCCCTTAAATATTTCCCCATCACCTGTGAGTGATATAATTGAGAAGTGGAAGGAGCCACAGCAACTCAGCCACGAAGTGGAGACCCTATAACGTTACAGAGTGGGGTTACCAAGTGCTGAGGACTAACGCTCTGCCGACTCCATAACTGCATAGTCCAGACTTCCTCTGGTAATAACATCAGCACAAACACTGTGCCTCTATCAGGAGATTCACGACATGGATGGGATTGGGATTGGTGAAGGTAGCAGATCATTTCCTACCTGACTGCATTTTGCCGATGTACAGTTTGGTGGTGGGGGGATAATGCAACGTGTTTATTTCAGGGGTCGGCCTCAGCCCCTTAGTTCCAGTGATGTGAAATTCTAATGCTTCAACAAAACACATTTTGGACAATTGTAGCTTCCAGCTTTCTGGGAACAGTTTGGGGAAGACCGTTTTCTGTTTCCCATGATCCATAAATACATGAAGGGGGAGTTTGATGGGAAGAACATGACCGGCCATACAATGCCTGGACCTCAACCCTATCCAACATCTTTAGGATGAATTAAAATGGAGATTATGAGCTCAGCGTCTCCACAATATCAGGGTCTAACCTCACAAATGATCTTCCGGATGAAAGAGCAAAAATTCCCACAGGTACCTCCAAAATTTTGTACGAAGCATTCCCGGAAGAGTGGAAGCAGAGGGGGGACCTCTTAGATAGATATCTGTTATATACAATCTGTTACTTATAAACTGTATACTGCAGTGTATTTTTCAGGGTTTGGCAACCTACATTTCCCCCCTGAGAAGCAGGGGAGAAATAAAGGACCTCGCTTCCTGCTTTATTTTTATACCATTTTTATTGTTCAATAATTTAACCAACTTTCAAATTCATGATGTGTCCAAAATGAATCACAGGAATATTAAAAGTGTGTAGATGCAGAACATAAAAGAGCAGTAAATTTATAAGAGCCGTTAAATGAAGGCAACAGTAAACAACGGGCTTTATATTGGAAGGCGAGGAAATGCTGTAACATCCTGCTTCCATCAAGGTTTTAATATATTATATGAGCCCGCTCATAATATTCCGGAGAACCGAGCAAGTTCAATATTTCCTGATATCAGAATGTAATTACTGTAATTTTACATCCTCCAAGCATGAATAAAAAAAATGTTAATAATTCCGCAGCCGCACATTAAAAAATACTCATCGGCCTTTTCTTAATCTGATTTTTGGTTTTCCCACCTCAGCACTATTATAGTCTAGGGTCTAAAAGATGATGTGCGTATCTGGAGATACAGATGGCACCAGCAAAAATAAGCGTTCGGATCGCCCGCTTCTATCAAGCTTTAGAAAATTATTCTTCAGCTATTTATTAATTACATTCTAGGAAAGTTGGGCGACGGCCAAGAAGGGCTGTGTTACTGCCGGGGCTGAGTTATAGAAAATAGGGCCACCCTATTTGACTGGTAAAGTGAATTACAATGATTATCTCATGACAAAGCAATGGGATCATATCAGACTAGAAGTGTTTGGTCCATTCTTAAAATTGATGTGTTGGAAGAAGATAAAATGGGCAAGGGTAAGGGTCTGAGAGGCAAGGACCAAATTGTAAAGGCCAGACGACTGGATCAGAGCTTCGCAAAAATGGCAGGTCTTTTGAAATGTTCCTATGGCCCTCTTCACACGTCCTTGTTTCCGGTATGTGTGGCATTAGTTTTTTTTCACGGATATCACATGTACCCATTATAAGCTACGGTGTAAACCATACGAAGAGATGTCCATTTTTTTCTGGCAAGGTGCTGAGTCTATGGGTCCATCAAAAATACATAAAGCACATGGATGGCATCCGTGTACCATTCATGTGCCGTACATGTTTAACACTGAAAAGTATAGGAGAAGTTTTATCATTTCATTCTTTCTTTATCCATACCAGAAAAACATGGATGGCACACTGATGTAAAACACTGATGACACCGTTACCGGTTTCTTACGAACGTGCGAAGGGGAATTGTATGCAATGGTAACAATCTACATACGGTGGTCCAAGAAAGGACAACCGGTGGAATCACCAACAGGGTCAGGGGCACTCAAGGCTCACTGATCCAAGTGTGGAGTGAAGGCAAATCTATATGGTCACAAAAAAAAAAAAAAAAAAAGTGCTGAAAAAATTCATTGTTGACTATGGTGGCAAATCCAAGTAAAAGAAGGTGGCTTCAGCAACCGATGATGAGCAACTTGCTTTATTATGGTATCATAAATACAGAAACAGAAGCAACATTTTTGACCACAAGTATAAGTCAAGATTGACAAAGACCCAGACGGGATACCGAAGCCACCTTCTTTTACTTGGGTTTTGTTTGGAAAAACGGGATTACCCCACATTTGGCCTTTGTGCATCTACATTGTGTTGAAGTTTGATGCTGTCTCAACAGCACTATTGTTATGATGGAAAAGCATCAGACGACACGGTGCGTTGCAGTTTGGTTTGCAGTGTCTAGTTAATCAGTCATGTGCAACCTAAAGGGATTCTCTGGTGAAAACAAGTTATTACCCCTCCATACGAGAAGTGGTAACTTATTCATCTGTGGGGGTCCGATCACTGGAACTTGCAGTGATCAGTAGAACAATCAATTTTTATCCCAGAGATGGCACTTCTCTCCATCCTGCGAAATAGAGAAGAAGCTTGGAAGATCCCATTAGGAGCCTCAAGAGAAGTCATAATTGTTGCCAACCAGTTTTGGTTGGAGCTACACAATGCAGACGACAATATATAAGATTCAGGAAGCTGTAATTGTCACTTTTGAGCATTGCTGATCATAAACATTTCTATGTGACCGGTCCGTATATTTGTAACAAGTCCAATCTCTCCAAGTTCTTGAGAATGGTACCAGAGATGCTACACAAGGTAATCTTACAGGTAGATGGGTTCTGAACCATGTGAACCCAATGACATTCGGATAACAGAATCTAATACTTGCTACATGTAAATACTGGTTGTGCGGCTTCTTGACATAATGATCTTGTCACATAATTATAAATTTAATTTGTAGTTCATTTCTTTTCTTAATTTAAGAGGAAACACTAAAAATGTGTTGAATGGAATGTGAAATAGTGTTTGTGTGTGTCAGTCAGCGCAACGTGAAATATCAAGTAGAGTAGGAAATCTATGTGCTGAGTGGAGACAGTCAGTGCTGTAAATTACAGTGGGGCAAAAAAGTATTTAGTCAGTCAGCAATAGTGCAAGTTCCACCACTTAAAAAGATGAGAGGCGTCTGTAATTTACATCATAGGTAGACCTCAACTATGGGAGACAAACTGAGAAAAAAAAATCCAGAAAATCACATTGTCTGTTTTTTTAACAATTTATTTGCATATTATGGTGGAAAATAAGTATTAAGTATGGTGGAAACAAAATTGTAGCCCTTCACCAGGCTGGGAAGACTAAATCTGCAATAGCCAACCAGCTTGGAGTGAAGAAATCAACAGTGGGAGCAATAATTAGAAAATGGAAGACATACAAGACCACTGATAATCTCCCTCGATCTGGGGCTCCACGCAAAATCCCACCCCGTGGGGTCAGAATGATCACAAGAACGGTGAGCAAAAATCCCAGAACCACGCGGGGGGACCTAGTGAATGAACTGCAGAGAGCTGGGACCAATGTAACAAGGCCTACCATAAGTAACACACTACGCCACCATGGACTCAGATCCTGCAGTGCCAGACGTGTCCCACTGCTTAAGCCAGTACATGTCCGGGCCCGTCTGAAGTTTGCTAGAGAGCATTTGGATGATCCAGAGGAGTTTTGGGAGAATGTCCTATGGTCTGATGAAACCAAACTGGAACTGTTTGGTAGAAACACAACTTGTCGTGTTTGGAGAAAAAAGAATACTGAGTTGCATCCATCAAACACCATACCTACTGTAAAGCATGGTGCTGGAAACATCATGCTTTGGGGCTGTTTCTCTGCAAAGGGGCCAGGACGACTGATCCGAGTACATGAAAGAATGAATGGGGCCATGTATCGTGAGATTTTGAGTGCAAACCTCCTTCCATCAGCAAGGGCATTGAAGATGAAACGTGGCTGGGTCTTTCAACATGACAATGATCCAAAGCACACCGCCAGGGCAACGAAGGAGTGGCTTCGTAAGAAGCATTTCAAGGTCCTGGAGTGGCCTAGCCAGTCTCCAGATCTCAACCCTATAGAAAACCTTTGGAGGGAGTTGAAAGTCCGTGTTGCCAAGCGAAAAGCCAAAAACATCACTGCTCTAGAGGAGATCTGCATGGAGGAATGGGCCAACATACCAACAACAGTGTGTGGCAACCTTGTGAAGACTTACAGAAAACGTTTGACCTCTGTCATTGCCAACAAAGGATATATTACAAAGTTTTGAGATGAAATTTTGTTTCTGACCAAATACTTATTTTCCACCATAATATGCAAATAAAATGTTAAAAAAACAGACAATGTGATTTTCTGGATTTTTTTTCCTCAGTTTGTCTCCCATAGTTGAGGTCTACCTATGATGTAAATTACAGACGCCTCTCATCTTTTTAAGTGGTGGAACTTGAACTATTGCTGACTGACTAAATACTTTTTTGCTCCACTGTATATCGTAATGTGATGTTACCTGAGTCAGAAGATCCTTGTCGAAAATTCATCTAGACGGGAATGTAAAACTGTCAGCAAAACAGAACTCAGCTGTAGGGGCCAAAGATGTCATTTGCTTATAAAGGGAACCAAGTTTGATTGAACGTGATGCTTTATGGGTGCAGCTGCTTCAGGTATATCAGAGAAGTGCGTAAATAGCAATTACCTTAGTATCAGAAATGCTCCCTCACTCTAGGACGGTTCCTGAAACACCAGCAGACTACAGGTTGTCATATACTTTACGTAGGACAACTATAGTATTGCCAGTGGACGTTACTTAAATTAAATGCGCTTCATATGTAATGCAGCTGTAATACAACTAGAGTCCATGATATGGCTCCATTGAAAATCCTATGCCCAGTTCCAGCAGAGAACCTATGTCCAGCTCCAGCAGAGATCCCATGTCCAGCTCCAGCAGGGAACCTATGTCCAGCTCCAGCAGGGAACCTATGTCCAGCTCCAGCAGAGAACCTATGTCCAGCTCCAGCAGAGATCCCATGTCCAGCTCCAGCAAAGATCCCATGTCCAGCTCCAGCAAAGATCCCATGTCCAGCTCCAGCAAAGATCCCATGTCCAGCTACAGCAAAGATCCCATGACCAGTTCCAGCAAAGATCCCATGTCCAGCTACAGCAAAGATCCCATGTCCAGCTCAGAGATCCCATGACCAGTTCCAGCAAAGATCCCATGTCCAGCTCTAGCAAAGATCCCATGTCCAGCTCCAGCAGAGATCCCATGTCCAGCTCAAGTAGAGATCCCATGTCCAGCTCCAGCAAACATCCCATGTCCAGCTCCAGCAAAGATCACATGTCCAGCTCAAACAGAGATCCCATGACCAGCTCCAGCAGAGAACTTATGTCCAGCTCCAGCAAAGATCCCATGTCCAGCTCTGAGATCCCATGTCCAGCTCCAGCAAAGGTCACATGTCCAGCTCAAACAGAGATCCCATGACCAGCTCCAGCAGAGAACATGTCCAGCTCCAGCAAAGATCCCATGTCCAGCTCTGAGATCCCATGACCAGCTCCAGCAAAGATCTCATGTCCAGCTCCAGCAAAAGATCCTATGTCCAGCTCCAGCAGAGATCCCATGTCCAGCTCAAGTAGAGATCCCATGTCCAGCTCCAGCAAACATCCCATGTCCAGCTCCAGCAAAGATCACATTTCCAGCTCAAACAGAGATCCCATGACCAGCTCCAGCAGAGAACTTATGTCCAGCTCCAGCAAAGATCCCATGTCCAGCTCTGAGATCCCATGTCCAGCTCCAGCAAAGATCCCATGTCCAGCTCCAGCAAAGATCCCATGTCCAGCTCCAGCAGAGATTCCATGTCCAGCTCAAGTAGAGATCCCATGTCCAGCTGCAGCAAAGATGCCATGTCCAGTTCCAGCAAAGATCCCATGTCCTGCTCCAGCAAAGATCCCATGTGCAGCTCAAGCAGATCCTATGTCCAGCTCCAGCAAAGTTCCAATGCCCAGCCTCAGCAGAGATTCCATGCTCAGCTGTAGCAAAGATCCCATACCCAGCTTCAGCACACATCACATACCCAGCTCCAGCAGAGATCCAGTGCCTAGATCTAGCAGAGATCACATGCCCAGCTGCAGTGCAAATCCAGTGCCAAGCTGCAGCAGAGTCCCATGTCTAGTTCTATGAGATCCCATGCCTAGCTGCTATCCTGTGTCCAGTTGAAACACATATCCTGTCCCCAGATCCAGCAGAGATCCCATGGGCAGCTTCAGTGCAAGTTCTACGTACAGCTCCAGCACAGATCTCATGCACAGCTCCAGCAGAGATACCATGTCTAGCTCCTGTACAGATCCTTGCCCTGTTCCAGCAAAGATACCACATCTAGCTAAAGTAAAGATCCCATGCCAACCCAAGCACAGAACTAATGTCCAGCTTTAGCTCAGATCCCATGAGGAGCTATAGCATAAAACCCATGATCAACTATAGCAATGCCTAGTTATAGGTCACAAATCTTATGCCCTACTATAGTTCACAAATGTTATGCACAGCTATAGCACAGATCCCATGTCCAGCATTAGCACTGACTTTGGGTCCAGCTATAGATCTCATGCCCAGCATTAGCACAGACCCTGAGGCCAGTTATAGATCCCATGCCCAGAATTAGCACAGACCCTGAACCCAGCTTTAGATGCCATGACCAGCATTAGCACAGGTCCTGAGCCCAGCTATAGATCCCATGGCCAGCATTAGCACACATCCTGAGCCCAGCTATAGATCTCGTGGACAGCATTAGCACACACCCTGAGCCCAGCTATAGATCCCATGCCCTGCATTAGCACAGACCCTGAGGCAAGTTACAGATCCCATGCCCAGCATTAGCACAGACCCTGAGGCCAGTTATTGATCCCATGCCCAGCATTAGCACAGACCCTGAACCCAGCTATAGATGCCATGACCAGCATTAGCACAGATCCTAAGCCCAGCTATAGATCCCATGGCAAGCATTAGCACAGACCCTGAGCCCAGCTTTAGATTTCATACCCAGCACTAGCACAGACCTTGAGCCCAGATATAGATCTCATAGCCAGCATTAGCACAGACCTTGAACCCAGGTATAGATCTTGTGGCCAGCATTAGCACACACGCTGAGCCCAGCTATAGATCCCATGCCCAGCATTAGCACAGACCCTGAGGCAAGTTACAGATCCCATGCCCAGCATTAGCACAGACCCTGAGGCCAGTTATTGATCCCATGCCCAGCATTAGCACAGACCCTGAACCCAGCTATAGATGCCATGACCAGCATTAGCACAGATCCTAAG
This sequence comes from Ranitomeya imitator, assembly GCF_032444005.1. Classification (NCBI taxonomy): domain Eukaryota; kingdom Metazoa; phylum Chordata; class Amphibia; order Anura; family Dendrobatidae; genus Ranitomeya; species Ranitomeya imitator. The sequence continues at coordinate 113,833,470 of NC_091291.1, read as the reverse complement.
CCCAGCTATAGATCCCATGGCAAGCATTAGCACAGACCCTAAGCCCAGCTTTATATCTCATACCCAGCACTAGCACAGACCTTGAGCCCAGCTATAGATCTCATAGCCAGCATTAGCACAGACCTTGAACCCAGCTATAGATCTCATGGCCAGCATTAGCACAGATCCTGAGCCCAGCTTTAGATCTCATACCCAGCATTAGCACAGACCCTGAACCCAGCTTTAGATCTCATAGAAAGCATTAGCACAGACCCTGAACCCAGCTATAGATCTCATGGACAGCATTGGCACAGACCTTGAACCCAGCTATAGATCTCATACCCAGCATTAGCACAGACCCTAAGCCCAGCTTTAGATCTCATACCCAGCATTAGCACAGACCCTGAACCCAGCTATAGATCTCATGGCCAGCATTAGCACACACCCTGAGCCCAGCTATAGATCTCAAGGCCAGTATTAGCACACACCCTGAGGCCAGCTATAGATCTCATGGCCAGCATTGGTACAGATCCTGATCCCAGCTATAGATCTCATGGCCAGCATTGGTACAGATCCTGAGCCCAGCTATAGATCTCATGGCCAGCATTGGTACAGATCCTGAGCCCAGCTATAGATCTCATGGCCAGCATTAGTACAGATCCTGAGCACAGCTATAGATCTCATGGCCAGCATTAGCACAGACCTTGAGCCCAGCTATAGATCTCATGGACGACGTTAGAACACACCCTGAGCTCAACTATAGATCTCATGGCAAGTATTATCATTATTTCTCAGCCCAGCTATAGCCCAGATCTCTGTGTCTTGCTTAGCTCTAGATTCCTGGCTCCTGTCTACTTCTAGCCCAGTAACTTGATGAAGATATAATTGGAGCAGTGTGAGCCACTGATGATATATAAAAGTATAAAGGGGTGTATTTGTGTCCAGTTTGCTGTAAATCCAACAGTAAGAAGATTGGTGCATGCTCCTCCGAACGTCATATGTACTGGGGCACTAATATCGTACAGACCTCACCAGATGGCGCTTCGTGAAGTCTCCACGCACACAGTTCTTCCCAATGGAGGCCTAGCTATGACTTGTAGACTGTGGATCACAGCTTGTGTGGATTACTATCTGACCTGGTGGATATCAGTCTGTGCATCTGTGGAGCGCTGTGGATCCCATATGGAAAAACCCTGCGGATTACAAATTGTCTAGACTATGGATTAGAACTAACCTCATTTGGTAGATTACAATTTGTATAACGCTGTGGATTACATCTTAATTACTATGACCTGACCCACTCCCCGGGGTACCGGATGTGAAATCGAAGTGTACGGCACAGTTAACCCCTTATAACACAACCGTTATATTCTAATATGTGGACAGATCCCACCGTCGCCTTCCAGCACCTTCTCCATCACTGTCGTGGAGGTGAAAGAAAAACAAAATGGTCTTATGAATTAGTAATCGGAGCTTTCGCCGGGTCCGCTTTTTCTTCCATTTGAATTTATCTAGTTTCCCACTGACGCCGATTTCTCGTCTATCACGTGGTGCACTTATAGACTCCCCTGCCAGTGAGAACATTACTTTTCTATACATGAGTGGAAAAATAAGTTGTTAAAAATACGAGGGAACAACAGTCATCTATCAGCTCTAATCCCGCTTAATGGAGGGAGGCTCAACTACTATTTTCTGATGAGGGGTTAACCCTCCTACTTCACTTAGAGGCAGCAGCGAGCATTATGGAGTCAAAGGAGCACATGGCAGCCAATCGGTTAATCACCGGCTTTGCTAAGACAGTCCTTGTGCCTTAGAAACTCCTCCATATGCTTCGCTCCATTTTATGACTTCTGCATTGCGTCAGAAGGGAAATATTCACACTGAACCACAGGGATTAAAGACTGAAGCTCCGGAGAAGTCAGCTCACATCCGTCGCATCCAGCTGTTTTCTATTCTAACCCTTCGCACCTGCTTTTATTTATTATATCTCCGGCAGACAAGTCACGGCTCATTCTTCTAATGGAAATCTTTAGATTCAGTGACCAGAGCTCGTCATTGTCGTCATCTCATTGGTCAACGTCAACTTCTAAAAGTGCCCGACTATTAGGAATATATTGCGGCACCGTTTGGAGTGTCTCGAAGAGACAAGTTCAGGCCATGGGAGTCCACGGGCCATCAGACAAAACCAGATGGTAAAGAGACGCAGAGTCAAAACAAGACACATGCTCTACATCCTTAACCACTTTACCCCCAAGGGTGGTTTGCACGTTAATGACCGGGCCAATTTTTACAATTCTGACCACTGTCCCTTTATGAGGTTATAACTCTGGAACGCTTCAACGGATCCCAGTGATTCTGACATAGTTTTCTCGTGACATACTGTACTTCATGACAATGGTAAAAATTCTTTGATAGTACCTGCGTTTATTTGTGAAAAAAACAGAAATTTGGCGAAAATTATAAAAATTTCGCAATTTTCCAACTTTGAATTTTTATGCAATTAAATCACAGAGATATGTCACAGAAAAAACTTAATAAGTAACATTTCCCACATGTCTACTTTACATCAGCACAATTTTGGAACCAAAATTTTTTTTTGTTAGGGAGTTATAAGGGTGAAATGTTGACCAGCAATTTCTCATTTCTACAACACCATTTTTTTTTAGGGACCACATCTCATTTGAAGTCATTTTGAGGGGTCTATATGATAGAAAATACCCAAGTGTGACACCATTCTAAAAACTACACCCCTCAAGGTGCTCAAAACCATATTCAAGAAGTTTATTAACCCTTCTGGTGCTTCACAGGAATTTTTTGAATGTTTAAATAAAAATGAACATTTAACTTTTTTTCACAAAAAATTTAATTCAGCTCCAATTTGTTTTATTTTACCAAGGGTAACAGGAGAAAATGGACCTCAAACATTGTTGTACAATTTGTCCTGAGTACGCCAATACCCCACATGTGGGGGTAAACCACTGTTTGGGCGCATGGCACAGCTCGGAAGCGAAGGAGCGCCATTTGACTTTTCAATGCAAAATTGACTGGAATTGAGATGGGACACCATGTTTCGTTTGGAGAGCCCCTGATGTGCCTAAACATTGAAACCCCCCACAAGTGACACCATTTTGGAAAGTAGACCCCCTAAGGAACTTATCTAGAGGTGTGGTGAGCACTTTGACCCACCAAGTGCTTCACAGAAGTTTATAATGTAGAACCATAAAAATAAAAAATCATATTTTTTCACAAAAATTATCTTTTCACCCCCAATTTTTTATTTTCCCAAGGGTAAGAGAAGAAATTGGACCCCAAAAGTTGTTGTACAATTTGTCCTGAGTACGCTGATACCCCATATGTGGGGGTTAACCACTGTTTGGGCGGATGGGAGAGCTCGGAAGGGAAGGAGCGCCGTTTGACTTTTCAATGCAAAATTGACAGGAATTGAGATGGGACGCCATGTTGCGTTTGGAGAGCCACTGATGTGCCTAAACATTGAAACCCCCCACAAGTGACACCATTTTGGAAAGTAGACCCCCTAAGGAACTTATCTAGAGGTGTGGTGAGCACTTTGACCCACCAAGTGCTTCACAGAAGTTTATAATGCAGAACCGTAAAAATAAAAAATCATATTTTTTCACAAAAATTATCTTTTCGCCCCCAATTTATTATTTTCCCAAGGGTAAGAGAAGAAATTGGACCCCAAAAGTTGTTGTACAATTTGTCCTGAGTACGCTGATACCCCATATGTGGGGGTAAACCACTGTTTGGGCAGATGGGAGAGCTCGGAAAGGAAGGAGCGCCGTTTGACTTTTCAATGCAAAATTGACAGGAATTGAGATGGGACGCCATGTTGCGTTTGGAGAGCCACTGGTGTGCCTAAACATTGAAACCCCCCACAAGTGACACCATTTTGGAAAGTAGACCCCCTAAGGAACTTATCTAGAGGTGTGGTGAGCACTTTGACCCACCAAGTGCTTCACAGAAGTTTATAATGCAGAGCCGTAAAAATAAAACAAACATTTTTTCACACAAAAATTATTATTTTTTAGCCCCCAGTTTTGTATTTTCCCGAGGGTAACAGGAGAAATCGGACCCCAAAAGTTGTTGTCATATTTGTCCTGAGTACGCTGATACCCCATATGTTGGGGTAAACCCCTGTTTGGGCACACGGGAGAGCTCGGAAGGGAAGAAGCACTGTTTTACCTTTTCAACGCAGAATTGGCTGGAATTGAGATCGGACGCCATGTCGTGTTTGGAGAGCCCCTGATGTGCCTAAACAGTGGAAACCCCCCAATTATAACTGAAACCCTAATCCAAACACACCCCTAACCCTGATCCCAACAGTAACCCTAACCACACCTCTAACCCTGACACACACCCTAACCCTAATCCCAACCCTATTCCCAACTGTAAATGTAATCTAAACAAAAACTGTAACTTTAGCCCCAACCCTAACCCTAACTTTAGCCCCTACCCAAACTGTAGCCCTAACCTTAGCCCTAACCCTAACCCTAGCCCTAACCCTAACCCTAGCCCTAACCCTAGCCCTAGCCCTAATGGGAAAATGGAAATAAATACATTTTTTTAATTTTTCCCTAACTAAGGGGGTGATGAAGGGGGGTTTGATTTACTTTTATAGTGTGTTTTTTAACGGATTTTCATGATTGGAGACAGATTTTCTCATTATTGAGATAGGAGGTGACAATTGGTGACTTTACAATTCTATGAAGGAGTGAGGAGCTAGAGGTTGAGGCAGATGTTCTGCTGAAACTTCCCCGTAGAACTTTGTAAGCTATCTCAGTAACGGTAAAATATGTATTCACTGAAGACGGATTTTACCTGGGATATGAGAATTTTGAGAATAAATGATCAGTCCAGGGGCAGAAAAAAAGCAGATTAATCTGATATGATATATTACAGAGCGTCTTAATGTCATGTCTGCTATTAATATATGGTCAAGAAATTAAACAACGGCTACTCTTTAAGGTTGGAAGGAGACACAAAAGTCCATGAAGGTCAACCTGTAACCTAACATGTTGATCCAGAGGAAGGCAAAAACCCCATGATACAGATACTAATAACCCCATATTAGGGGAAAACTTCACATCTCTGTACCAGAACCTCATCACTGCACCAGGAGAACAGAGACCGGTGTGGGCTAGCGTTGGAATGGCCACCAGAGAAAGGTGATGATGCAGTATTGCTTCTTTTCTTTTTAAACCCATGTTGAACCTTTTGTAAAAAATTTTAATTTACACCATTGAAGAAGACATGTTTTTAGAATATGATTGGTGGGAATCTGACCACTGAGACTCTTGCAAATCGCTTAGTGCTATGCTCCATCAATATTTAAAATTATGGGTCCAAAAGGACAATGTGGCTGTAAAATGAAGGCATATACTAGTGATATGACATCACTTTATAAGATTAAAATACTCCATTGGCAATAACCATTTGATAAAAGTGGGGTCTCCAGACAGACCCTTGACAAAGGGAAAAAAAGGATGAGGCACGTTGGACCAGAACATGCCCGATCCTTTGTTTTTGTGGAAAATAAGCCACTACCAGGAACTTCAGCCACCTTCAGATACTTGAGACTCATTTCCTATACCACTGAAATGCACATGTATGTAGAGTTGGTGCGAATTGATTGGCAGGACCTGGTCCAGTGGCCATGTCTGTAATCTGTGGACATTTGATGGGAGCCATGAAGACCACCTCCTACGTCCCAGAAACTGCAGCTCTTCTTTTAATTAGTCAGCCTGGAGATAAGGCAAGGTTGAAGCTAGGCTTTCTTTCATTGTTGTGTGGTTCAAGGTTGCAAGATAGCTGGTGACTGCCACTACTAGAAAAAAATCAAGCACTGATCCCGAAAGTTCCCAGAATTCGCAATGCTGCACCTATATCATACCATCTAAAGAACCAGAACCACATGACATCAACAGAAAAGTTCTCCGACACCTACAGAGAGTAAACCTTTATCGCACCTATGTCATACCATCTAAAGAACCAGAACCACATGACATCAACAGAAAAGTTCTCCGACACCTACAGAGAGTAAACCTTTATCGTACCTATGTTATACCATCTAAAGAGCCAGAATCACATGACATCAACAGAAAAGTTCTCCGACACCTACAGAGAGTAAACCTTTATCGTACCTATATATCATACCATCTAAAGAACCAAAACCACATCACATCAACAGAAAAGTTCTCCGACACCTACAGAGAGTAAACCTTTATCACACCTATGTCATACCATCTAAAGAGCCAGAATCACATGACATCAACAGAAAAGTTCTCCGACACCTACAGAGAGTAAACCTTTATCGTACCTATATATCATACCATCTAAAGAGCCAGAATCACATGACATCAACAGAAAAGTTCTCCGACACCTACAGAGAGTAAACCTTTATCGTACCTATGTCATACCATCTAAAGAACCAGAACTACATGACATCAATAGAAAAGTTCTCCGACACCTACAGAGAGTAAACCTTTATCACATCTATGTCATACCATCTAAAGAACCAGAACCACATGACATCAATAGAAAAGTTCTCCGACACCTACAGAGAGTAAACCTTTATCACATCTATGTCATACCATCTAAAGAACCAGAACCACATGACATCAACAGAAAAGTTCTCCGACATCTACAGAAAGTAAACCTTTATCACACCTATGTCATACCATCTAAAGAACCAGAACTACATGACATCAATAGAAAAGTTCTCCGACACCTACAGAGAGTAAACCTTTATCACATCTATGTCATACCATCTAAAGAACCAGAACCACATGACATCAACAGAAAAGTTCTCCGACATCTACAGAAAGTAAACCTTTATCACACCTATGTCATACCATCTAAAGAACCAGAACCTCATAACATCAACAGAAAAGTTCTCCGACCCCTACAGAGAGTAAACCTTTATCGCACCTATGTCATACCATCTAAAGAACCAGAACCACATGACATCAACAGAAAAGTTCTCCGACACCTACAGAAAGTAAACCTTTATCATTAGTTTATTGGCCATTGGTATTCATTAACTTTTTGAGCACCAGTATGATATACTATTGGCAATGCATGTCAGGGTAAAGCTCCGTTATGTCCGGGGTGCCATAGCTCATATGAAACATCAAACATTGTTTTTGCATTTTGTGTTGGGGGACCCCTGGAGCGATTGCACACATTTTTAACATTGTAGAGTTTGAAAGGCTGGTATCCTGTCCGTGAGAGAATTCCAATACTGAATTCCTCGTTATATGTTCTTTCTGAAGCCATTTATATTGTTCTTATGGGGCTGTGGTAACACACATTAATGCGTTTTGATATATTCCTCGTCAGAGCGGTGTATGAAGTAAACCAGCACAATGTGTTCTACGTCCAACTGTTTCACTCCAGTAGAGCACAACTGTGCTAGTGCTGACTACGTTTACTGTGAAACGTGTTTACTTTACGATATCATTCCCAATTTTTCTTTTTTTTTCAAAAATGTTGGTGACCTTTCAACAATTACACGTCATGATTCATTTTTGCTTGTGAAGGTTAGAAAATTACAGGACACTTCACCGATTTAATGAAGAGCTATCACCTGGTCAGAAGTAGCCAGTAGGGTTGAGCAACCTTTACTTTTTTAGGGTCGAGTCGGGCTTCGCGAAACCCGACTATCTCAAACGTCGAGTGAAATCGGCCGATTATGGCGAAAAGTCGGGGATCGACCGAAACACGAAACCCAATGCAATCCAATTCTCTCTCTCTCTGTCTCTCTCTCCGTCCCTGAACAGAAAAGCTGGTGTTACACATTGCAAATAGCTACAGCGCACAAGCGACAAGATGGCGATAGGCGTCCACGCCCCTAAGACCTATGTCATCACTCTGCCCACGCTCCTTCATTGGCTGAAAAAATGGCGCCAAACGTGTCATACGAAACGCGACTTTGGCGCGAAGATCGCCGACCACATGGCCGATCCCACACTAGGATCGGGTCGGGTTTCATGAAACCCGACTTTGCCAAAAGTCGGTGACTTTTGAATTTGTCCGATCCATTTCGCTCAAGCCTAGTAGCCAGGTTTTGTTCTTATTTAATTCCCACTTCTCCCCTGAGTATTCCATATTTTGTTTTTAGTAAATCCTTTAGGCGGACCTTTTTATTTAGTACTGACTTTTCTGGTCTCTACTAAGGGGGGCAAGACTCCCAATGCAATAATGCAGAGCAGCCTAAAGACACGCCCCAGAGGATCCTGTGAGTTGTACTTCCCTTGATAGAGACCTTTCTCCTCCATATTTAGCAAAACTGGAATTTTTACACATAGCAAAAACTCAGAGTTCAACTTTTATTTTATAAATTGGAAAATTAAAAGCGGCATTTAGATTGATTATTATGGACAAGAGCTTCCAGCACACAACAGGCCTACGTTTGCTCAATTGTAGTGTTTGTCAAATCCAACAAAATTATAATCAAGGCTCAAAAAGCCAGAGCCTCTGAAATAAGTGTGAATATAGCTTTAGTCAGATTAATAAATGAGGTCCTAATGCCCTGACCCCTAAATTTCATCCATAGCTCAGATATGGTCTGCTAATCGCTTCTCCAAGAGGAAGAAAGCAGTCTCCCTATAGCCAGTTATTAAAGTCAAAGTCCAATACTTCCATAAACCTTTGCTACAATTTCCCAGAGGAGCATGCACTGCAAATAAGTTTCCTCATTATGACATGCCAGGCCTGGCTTGTCACTCCCCATAAGGAGAAATGTTACCCCTTAGACTCCAGTCCAAAGCCTCTCACCTAGCCAAATCAGATCTCATACTTTACGCTGAGGAGGGGCAACTGCATGAAACACGTGTCTGCAAATAAAGATTCTGGTTTGGCTTGTTAAAGGGTCAACATAGACTTTTAGGTGGCACTAGAGTTTAAAGGTACCGTCACATTAAGCGACGCTGCAGCGATATAGGCAACGATGCCGATCGCTGCGTCGCTGTTTCGTCGTTGTGTGACAGCTCTCCAGCGACTAACGATGCCGAAGTCCCCTGGTAACCAGGGTAAACATCGGGTTACTAAGCGCAGGGCTGCGCTTAGTAACCCGATGTTTACCCTGGTTACCATTGTAAAAGTTAAAAAAACAAACACTACATACTTACATTCCGCTGTCTGTCCCTCGCCGTCAGCTTCCCTGCACTGTGTCAGCAATAGCCGGCCGTAAAGCAGAGCGGTGACGTCACCGCTGTGCTTTACGGCCGGCGCTCACAGTCAGTGCGGGAAGCTGAAGGCGGGGGACAGACACCGGAATGTAAGTATGTACTGTTTGTTTTTTTTAACTTTCACAATGGTAACCAGGGTAAACATCGGGTTACTAAGCGCGGCCCTGCGCTTAGTAACCCGATGTTTACCCTGGTTACCAGTGAAGACATCGCTGGATCGGCGTCACACACGCCGATTCAGCAATGTCAGCGGGTGATCAGCGACCAAATAAAGGTCCTGATCATTCCCCAGCGACCAACGATCTCCCAGCAGGGGCCTGATCGTTGGTCGCTGTCACACAACGATTTCGGTAATGATATCATTGCTATGTCACAAAAAGCAACGATATCGTTAACGAAATCGTTATGTGTGAAGGTACCTTTAGTCTGAAGAGGCAATTTGCATATGTAATTTTCCAGAGGAGCATGCATTGCATTTAAGTCTCCTCACTCTAATGTGCCAGGCCTGGCTTGTCACTCTTCATAAGGAGAAACATTACCCCTTATATCCCCTTAATGAACCTTGCCACATGACTTAGGATACTTTACATTGACTTATAGGGAAGCTACCTATAGTAGGCACTACTAGAGAACCAACTTTCTTCCTTTTGGGGGAGAGCTTATTTGCATACCTTTTTCCCAGGGTTCATTGGCCTACAATACACCCTGTGCCAGTGGATGGTCTCCACAAGAAGAAACTACGTCACCACCACCACGACCTAGGATATTGATTGAAATGCATAATGTGAAGCCGCTCCGTATCATAAAAAACAGCAATTTTCAGTAATACAGTATAAGTCATAATTTGATCATACAAAGCCTTTCTTCATAGTACAAAGTGTTATTGATCACTTGCCAGAAAGCTTCTTATGCTGCACTTCATTATAAAGCTGTTAAGGTTATACATTTGCCTCCTCGTTCACCTGCCACCAAATACTGTACGCTTTCAGCAAAAATAAAGAACACAAAAACCTAAAGAAAAGTGTAAATGAGGGAGCTGATAACATATTCCACAATTCAGCTCGTATTTTTTTTAACCAGCCATTGTTTAACTGAGTTTAATGTGACAGCCTTAAAAAAAAAAAACATACAATCAACTATGGAAAAAAAGTCTTCTGGAGAGACACCCACATCACTCCCGGTTCCATTAATCACCATCCCTGTATCCAAATCATTATACATCACTTTATTTTCTATCTATCAATTCCGCCATTGTTTTAATGCCTTCTATCCGGTTACTGAATTGTAATCTTACTCTTTCTATTATGGCTTTTTTTCCAATTTAAACTTTTCTTTTTTTTGAGGAGAGGCGGAGTGACCTGAAAGATGTTTTGTAAGCAACTTTTCAGGGCGGGGGAGTTTAGCGTAGATACCGACTCTGAGGACAAGAACCTCTTTTCAAGGGTTCCCAAATGTGTTTTCTTATCTGGAAGTAATTCCTGTTTTACGAGTCGTCTCGTGATTAGGACATTTTTTAGGGGGGTTCATTTATCTGAATCTAATTGGTCTCCGACACCCTAACAACACTCTAAACTTTGTGGCTGCCGTTATATAATGTGTCTTTAAACGCGTACGCCCGTCAGCCCCCTAATCAGGGAGGTAATTATTAAGCTATTTAAGCCCAGCTGCTTCTGATTGTGAAACTTGACTAGATGACATGAAAGGATCCTGCTTTGTTTAGCACTTTGTACTGGATGCTACTGCTCCGGGCGGGTTAAAAAAAAAAACCCTCAATGCCATGCCAATGAATATACGCACTTTGCAGGTGCAGTTTAGGATGGGGTGATATCACGTGCAGTGAGAAAAAAAACGGCTGATGGGGTCCCACCTTGGAAAATAATTTTCTCCGATCGCCAACAATTTTATCATACGTGAATGATCTTGAGGACAGCACAGGATAAGGCTATAGCTTTGAGTCGACAGTGTATCCCCCTATATCATAGAATTATAGTGATGCTTGATAAGGGTTGAGATTTGAATGTTTTCTTCGCTGCGCGGAATATTAGAGTATTACGATAAAATATTGAGCTCAATGTGGTTGGTATGCAATAAAAGTAGAGATCTGGCAATAGCTGAAAGAACTGTAAATGTGACATATGAGTGACAAGCTAAGAAGCGATTCCGGCAATCTCGCCAAGAAGTCAAGAATTGGGTCAAGAAGAGCTGTAAGTTGCATGTGTTCTGAAAGTGATTTAGGCGCCTGTGGTAGATCGGCTCACTCGGCTGTACATGGAGGTAGACACGGGAACACTACAGCTTTAGGAATGTCCTTGGTAATTTAAATGCAATATAAACCAAGGTGAAACACAAAGTAAACATGGCCCTCTGGGCAAAACAGCTAAACAAAATGGTAGCACTAGGCACAGTTCTTGTATTAGCGGTGATCAGCCCGCTCAGAGTTAGCAAAACCCATGGTTCAGGTATCAGCAAACCACAAACACTTCTCTGGAGTGTTCCTCTCCAGACACTGAACAAATACTTCCTCTAAAGGCCAGCTATTTAAGCCCCAGAACACATCCTGGGGTGGAGATAAGGTGGATATCCTCCCACCCAATCTATGGATGTCCATATAAAACTCAGCCCACTATACAAATTAGCTATAACCCCTCACCGCACTTAGTGTGCTGGAGGAACATTTCTGGGTTTTATATCACTGATGCCATTAAGCGCAGTGAAACATATCTTCTCTTCAGCACTTTACCAGTGACTGTCATAGCGCCCCATAAATACGCTGATCATTCGATTGGCAGCTATGTCTTCTGACTCCTCCATATACAGGAACGATCCAGTGTTTAGAAGAGCTGCTGCCAAACTCCTCAGGCAGCGGCTTATATCACAGCTGCATGATTTGCGGCTGCTAGACAGCTTGAATACATGTGGGGGTTGCCTGTTTGTTGCTGTACTGCCCCCCCTTCTGCATTGCCTATCTGGAGATGAGAGCTCAAAGGTGCCATAATCACACTTATGTCTGTTGTGCTCACAGCAACTTGTACTCTTTCTGTGAGCGCAGAGCAGGCTACTCCTGTGTGAGACATATAATGACCTTATCTGAAAGGTATTATTTAGTTATCAGTGACCTACTCCCAGCCCTTTCTAATTAGGAGGAGTTTAGACCAGAAGATAAGGACTGTCTGGCATTCTAAAAAAAAAAAACTTAAAAGGGGATATCCAGGACTTTGTAAAAAAAAAAAAAAAGAATGTGCCTAAACACTAACAGGCAGAGTACCTACCTGCCTGCTATGCCTGGCACAATTCTGCGCCAGCACAGAGCAGTCACAGACAATTTCTGCCGGCCATTCCGCTGCCTCTGCTGACACCACGTCGAAGGAGCAGCGACTTCTTTTCTGCCCTGCTCTGTCAACGGGGCATGACTTGCCGACGTCATGCTAATTTACAGCAAGCTCCACAAGTTAGGCAGCAAGGATCCATTTTTCAATAAGAATGACGTCAGCAGTTCCGCCCTGTCAACAGAGCAGAGCAAAAAAGAAGCCGCCTCTCTGTCGATGTGACATCAGCAGAGACAGATGATTCACTGTGAGGAGTAGTCTGTGTTTAGGAATAGTGGTGAGCGAATATACTCGTTACTCGAGATTTCTCGAGCACGCTTGGGGGTCCTCCGAGTATTTTTTAGTGCTTGGAGTTTTAGTTTTTAGCGAAGCAGATGAATGATTTACATCTGTTAGCCAGCATAAGTACATGTGGGGATTCCCTAGCAACCAGGCAACCCTCACATGTACTTATGCTGGCTAATAGATCTAAATCATTCAGCTGCGGCGCTAAAAACTAAAAATTCGCTCATTATTTTTTTCATTATTCTATTGGGATAATAGGGTTGCTAATACGCTTTCTTAGCATGTAGCACAAGAAAGGGAAGTGGAGCACTCTTCTGAAGATAAAAGATTTATAGCTTTACTGTCCATAAATGAAAAACCAGCTCACGCCAGCAAAAGATTCATCTGACATGTTTTGAACAAACAAAAACACATCAAATTAATCTTTTGCTGGTGTGAGCTGGATTTTAATTTGTGGACAATAAAGTTGGAAATCTTTTATCTTCAGAAGAGTGCTGAAGTCTCACACACTGAGAAACCTGCACTAAGCTATCGTGGGGGCGTGTTCTTCTTTCTCCAGTGTGCTGCTGCCTGCTTATGATTGGTCAGTACTATACAGGAAGAAGAAGTACACGCCCCCAGTGAAAACTCTCTGGTATCACGCACTTGGACTTTACAATTGTTAACTCGCTGATACCAAACACTTTAATTGCTAATATCTCAGCAATGGACAATACAAAAAAACAAATATTTTATTCCAATCTGCAGCCACTTTTACATCACGTGTCCAGTTCAACATGAACAATTTGGTGAAGGTTCCTCTTTAAGCTATCTGTGTCCATAGATGTAAGTCTATTAATGCCCAGTGCCCTATGTACAACCTGTACTGTAGGTATTTTCTAAGTTGGACTCATATTGGAATAAAAGGCAATTATTTTGAGTGGAAGCAAACTGTGACATTTATTTGCAACCAAGTACCACTAACCCCTCCATATAATGTTTGAGATACTAGGTATTATTAAATGTAAAATACCCCCCAAGTGTTCCTATATAAATACAGAGTGAGCAATGAAATGCGTGGTATAGAAATAATAGAATATAAAATAGTGTAAAATCAATGCATAATGGAAAGCAACAAACTTCCAAAGTGACCCAACAATAGCCAGACACACACAGTGCCCCCTGACCAAAGGCAGTGATTAGATTTTTATACAAAGCTGTGCAAAGCTGTGAGTAAAATGTCACAATGTAAAACTATACATCCCTTAGCAGCTATAAAAAGGTGTGGAAATCTTTAAGCAGGCTCAACATGACCTGCTAATAAGGAGCTGTAGTTTTACAGAACCAAAAACATTACATTTTATAAGAAGGTCAGCCGGCTTATGGCTCCCCGTAGGGAAAGTCATTCCATTGACTCCTTGCTAATGAGTACCCCACAAAAAGATTTTATGTCGACTCATTTTGCTTTTGGAAGGGCTTTGGGTGTGTCAATTGACATCTTATGTACAAGCCCTGTTATGGCAACTACATAATACACAGCATTCCTAACACAATGTGTAAGCAACAAAACTCTGCAAACTCCGGCAACAAGTGTCCCAGTAGATGATGCATCATGGCATGTGGTCTACCACGAGACAAAGAGGAGAACTACAATCTGCGGCACGCTTATCTCACATCGCGGTCATTTAGGACGTATTCCTGACATGCTTTTATCATCATAACACATTGATCCAAGATCTGTCCAGTTTCCATTACGCAAAACAGAATACAACTATTTGGACCAAAAAAAAAGGGAAAGGTCATTATTACGATTTATCACATGAGCAATTTTTGGACTGGACTTTCTTCATCCTAAGGGTCTGCAAAAAAGTTACGGACCGAGTCAGAATGTAAATAAAGTTTCTGCAAGAGTCGAATAGTGACGCTGACGTCCAGACTCACTTTTGGCTTGTCTACCGGAATATTTCACGCCATGGTTGAATGGAAAATACAACAGATGACAGATTGTATAGGGTGAAAACAAGGAATACTATAACCACGCAAAACGTGTGTGGTTACAGGTCCACTGCTAGTAAACAAAATCAGATAATAAAGATGTTTTTATTAATTTGGTACCTAAAATGGTTGTCTTACCACATCAGTTCTTTGCCCTACTAGAGAATATGGACGTCACAGACGGGTGGTTTCCACTTAAGTCCTGTTCTATGAGGCACCAAGGACAGCTGGTAATAGGATTTAAAACTGGAACATACAACACTAATGTTACACACCCTTCCTGGTTATCCCGGGATCGGCTTCCTTCACCTTGCTCTGTTGCCCTCTGTTGTGTTCCACGTCGGGTTTCTCGGTATGGTTAAAGTATGTATCCTCCCTGATCCTTTTAAAGGCCATTAGGAATCACACATGTGTCTCTGACATTTGATTATAGACTCTAGTTCTGGGTACTACACCTTTTGTGCACATTGTGCCAACCTTCTTCTATTTCTGCTGACTTCACTTCATCCATCCAGCTGCTCCAACGTCCTCACTTCTCACAAGCCATCTACACCAACGCCCGGGGTCCGTGTACCCACCTGGACCTGGGGCTTAGCGGGTCCACTACACAAGGTGAGCTGAACAAGTAACTTCTTGTGTAGCAAGCTCAGGCAACGTTTTATGCTTGATGGTTAGAACTCAAGGTTACACTGGGCACTTGAACGTTAGGGCACTTCTACACAAAAACATGTCATGCTCTGTAGACGCCAGTAAAGTTCTGGGTCAGGTTTTGACCAATATGGTCTTAGTACAAAAAAAAGGATACCATCCATTTAAGATCATGTTCACATTATGTTTTTGTGAAAGCTTAGCATATACACTGAAAAATTATTTCCTTTCCTTTTGGCTAACAGCCATGAGACATACAGCCGCAGGGACTCAAACATATTTTTCGAGCACGCTGAAGACACTTGGTTAGCCCCCGAGCATGGTCAGATATCACCAAATACGAGCAAGTTCACTCATCACTACTGGGCATGTTCAAACTCAATGCTCGATACTTCTTTCCTCCAATAAAGACTGAACGAACACTGGCAGAACTTGCAATGCACTTTAGATGTTTAGCCGATCCCTCAAATCGGTGGATTTACGTCTAGTCTGTATGGCAAGCAGCAGGATCGAGGAACTCGGTAAATATTTGATGTCTACAAACAATGCAGAAGTGGAAACATGAGAATCAGATGTTGGTTTGGGTTGTCCTGCTTACAAGAACAATGATATTCTTATTATTTAATACAAGCAAAGTAATTATAATAAATAATACGAGACTGTATAATAAGGATACTAGCAGAAAAGCTTGGCGGAAGGCAGGATATTTGGGGCAGATCACACAAGAACAACACGATCAAACAGATTGCTCGGTCAGATCGAAGCACAATGAGTAATGAGAATATGTGTAAAATTGTTTAGTCTCAGTGTGGAAGGCATGATTTATCTGCAGCAGGCACATCTATATGGTATAAATAAGGTTTTTTTTAGAATCTCCCTGAGGTCTTCCTATAAAAGAAAATTAAATATTAATTCCATGCAAGTGGAAAATGCCCCATGTATACTTAAATTTGGCTTTTTAACACTTAAGACCATATTCTATAGAGATGAAAGGTTTTCTCTTCAGACTGATTTGCAAAAATCAAACCATACCATTTTTATACATTGGCGCTCTAGAAAATTCTCATATTAACCCCAAAACAGCAATTCTGTGCCGTTAAAGCGGTGGTCCGGAATACAAATTAATTTTCATTCTAAATTCCGATCTATTTAATGCCATAATCTAAACTATTTTCGAATATATTTTAGCTAAAAATAAATGAAAAATTCCCTATCCTTCCCTAACTACAGTATCTAATTGTTTTTATTTTTGTACTTTTTTTTATGACACTTTGTGCGAGAATCCCAGTGCATGCTGGGATACTCAAATGAAGCATCATCAGGGGGCAGAAGCTGCGATCACTGCAGCAGCTCCCGCCCCCTCCCTGAAATGAAGCGTCATCAGTGACACTCATTTTAGAGGCCAGGCTAGACCCTCCATGAGCTAGTAACAGATGTTTGTTGGGAGGGCACTTGTCTCTGCATGCTGGGTATTCTTACAACGCACACTGACAGTGCGCTCTGATGCCGGCTTGTTAGTACAGATCTAGCTGGCGATAGAGTGCACTGTCATTGTGCATATTACACAGGGACTCGCCCAGCCCCTGAAACAAAGGTTTACTGATGATACTTCATTTCGGAGAGAGGGAAAGTTGGGTGTCAGTGAGAGCAGTCTATGCCCCCTGATGAGGCTTCGTTTGAGTATTCCGGCATGCACGGGGATTCTCAAAGCCTCAAGTTGGTGGGAAAAAAGAAAGCAGTTAGGGAAGAATAGGGAATTTTTAATTAAAGTATTTTGGAAAGTAGATTAGATTATGGAATTAAATAGACAGGGAATTAGGATAAAAAGGAATTTGTATTTCTGACCATCCTTGTTCTAACATATCCTTACTTTTTTCGGAGCTATGAATTTTTTGATGGAGAAAAAAAAAAAGAGGCAATAGACTCCCTTTCTGCCGGTCACTACTTTTCGAAATCCAGACGATTGACCTCTGCAAACAGTCACTGGATGTACAGGGCCACCGCAGTTGTGGACACCTTCATAGGAGTATGGTAAGTGGTAAGACATGTATGTTACACTGAGTGCCGGTAGAGTTGTAGAAAGTTGCAGTCAAATAAGGTAAATGATAACGGCAACACTCTGAGAATCTAAGGAAGGGATGTAATATACCTAATGAGCAATGAAAGTCCCTTATCGGGGAGTGTAATTTAAAGGGTATTCTCTTCATGATCTGGTTTCAACATGTCCTAAGAGGCGATAGGAGGACCCAACTGAGTTTCTTAATTTCCTTTGCTCTTTGTTGCCCCTGATTATTAATGAGGTTGGGGGCCAATTTTCACAACCAGGAGAATATTAATCAACATTGATTAATTAGAACATAATGAATGATCAGAATTAATAATGAGGAATGAGCTGAGACACAGAGGGAGGGGGTGTTATGTACAAATTGGCCTCCATGTAGTTGTAGGAACGTGCATGTTGCATGACACATAATACATCATTTACCCCAAAGTTCCACAAATTTCCTATTGAACTTATTTCGACAGGTTTGGAAGTACTGTGCCGCATTCTGAAAAACAGTTGTGCTTGGATGAACCTGTGTTGCAGTTTCCTGGAGTGAGTGGATTGGAGCAGTCAGCGTGCTGAGAAAAAGGCTAAAATCTCCTCTGTTCAGGCGATCAGGGGGATCTCTGAGTTTGAAGCCCAACCGTTTATACAACCCCTGGCAAAAAATTATGGAATCACCGGCCTCAGAGGATGTTCATTCAGCTGTTTAATTTTGTAGCAAAAAAGCAGATCACAGACATGGCACAAAACTAAAGTCATTTCAAATGGCAACTTTCTGGCTTTAAGAAACACTAAAACAAATCAAGAACAAACAATGTGGTAGTCAGTAATGGTTACTTTTTTAACCAAGCATAGGGGGGAAATTATGGAATCACTCAATTCTGAGGAAAAAACTATGGAATCATGAAAAACAAACAAAAAAACCTCCAACACATCACTAGTATTTTGTTGCACCATCTCTGGCTTTTATTACAGCTTGCAGTCTCTGAGGCCTGGACTTACTGAGGGTCACACAGGACTCGTCATCAATCTGGCTCCAACTTTCTCTGCTGTTGCCAGGTCAGCTTTGCAGGTTGGATTCTTGTCATGGACCATTTTCTTCAACTTCCACCAAAGATTATCAATTGGATTGAGATCCGGACTATTTGCAGGCCATAACACTGACCTTATGTGTCTTTTTTCAAGGAATGTTTGCATAATTTTTGCTCAATGGCAGGATGCATTATCATCTTGAAAAATGATTTCATCATCCCTAAACATCCTTTGAATTGATGGGACAAGAACATTGTCCAAAATATCAACATAAACTTGTGCATTTATTGAAGATGTAATGACAGCCATCTCCCCAGTGCCTTTACCTGACATGCAGGCCCATATCATCAATGACTGTGGAAATTTGCATGTTCTCTTCAGGCAGTCATCTTTATAAATCTCATTGGAACGGCACCAAACAAAAGTTCCAGCATCATATCCTTGCCCAATGCAGATTCGTGATTCATCACTGAATATGACTTTCATCCAGTCATCCACAGTCCACGATTGCTTTTCCTTAGCCCATTTTAACCTTGTTTTTTTCTGTTTAGGTGTTAGTGATGGCTTTCGTTTAGCTTTTCTGTATGCAAATCCCATTTCCTTTAGGCGGTTTCTTACAGTTCGGTCACAGACGTTGACTCCAGTTTCCACCCATTCGTTCCTCATTTGTTTTGTTATGCATTTCCTGTTTTGGAGACATATTGCTTTAAGCTTCCGGTCTTGACGCTTTGATGTCTTCCTTGGTCTACCAGTATGTTTGCCTTTAACAACCTTCCCATGTTGTTTGTATTTGGTCCAGATTTTAGACACAGCTGACTGTGAACAACCTACATCTTTAGCAACATTGTGTGATGATTTACCCTCTTTTAAGAGTTTGATAATCCTCTCCTTTGTTTCAATTGACATCTCTCTTGTTGGAGCCATGATTCATGTCAGTCCACTTGGTGCAACAGCTCTCCAAGGTGTGATCACTCCTTTTTAGATGCAGACTAACAAACAGATCTAATTTGATGCAGGTGTTATTTTTGGGTATGAAAATTTACAGGATGATTCCATAATTTTGTCCTCAGAATTGAGTGATTCCATAATTTTTCCCCTATGCTTAGTTAAAAAAGTAACCATTACTGACTACCACATTTTTTGTTCTTAATTTCTTTTAGTGTTTCTTAAAGCCAGAAAGTTGCCATTTGAAATTATTTTAGTTTTGTGCCATGTCTGTGATCTACCTTTTTTCTACAAAATAAAACAACTGAATGAACATCCTCCAAGGCCGGTGATTCCATAATTTTTGCCAGGAGTTGTAAAGCGGTAGCCTATTCTGACAAATTCTCATTTGAGGCAAGCTGCTCTAAAACAATATTTTATAATATTTCTTGACCTCCCCAAATATGTACATGTTGGGTTCAGCCAAGTGTTTATGCCATCAAGGGAGGAGTAAGCCACTACCAGACAAGCCATGAGAGAGTCCTGCCAGTCATGGTGAGCTGGGTGAGGAGAAGACACCGAGGACCTGCCTTGGACAATTCTTCCAAGAAACATAGTGTCTGGCCGGCTCATAAGATTTGTTTTCTCTGCTATGCTGTAACATTTCAGAGTAAAACATTCAAGGCTGCAATAATGCGGCAAAGGCCTAAGAAACTGCCTGTGGTTGGGACAGCATGAAACAGCATACACATTCCCTTTAAGAACACTTGCATGCTCAGACTATCAGAGCATGCATGCGTAGGAAGAGATTTTTTCGAAATAGCTGTTGGACAACAACTATCAAAAGTGTATGCAATTTAAGTCTTTGATCATACATGTGTAACAAGGTGGCACAGGGTGGTAGTCATGACCGAGTCCATTAAAGCAACAGTCCATCAGCACCCCGGCTCCTTGCACATGAAAAAAACAGAAAGACCCATCCCTGGAGCACAGTCAATTACCTCCAGCACACGGTTGTTCTCCACACAGGAACGGTGTCCTCTGGGTGCACCACACTTCGGTTCCAACAGTGGCAGAACTTTAATAACAATGAAAAAGAAGGAAAAAGAGATAATGGTTCCTGCGCTGTCCCTATCCAGAGATTCTGTCTCAACAGCTCCCATCCGGTTCCAGGGAGCAAAAAGTCCTTAACTGGGCACTCGCAGAGTCCGAGTGCCCGTTCCAGCTGCCCTGCAGTCCTTTAGCAGTCCTTTAGCAGCACATGTATTATGCTCCCATCAGAAGAGCACGACCTGCCATAGGCAAACCTACCCGCGCTCTGCTCAGGAGACAGGAACTTCCTGCCCCTTCGAGGCTGCAAGTCCAGCCCACCCAATTAACTCTTGCTATCCCTGACTCTAGCATACAGTTTACACAATATAAAAACAAAAGAACAATACACATAGCATTAATAACACAGCAATATATTACAGGACAATATAAGAACATACAGATAGACTATCCGGACACCACATGAGACAAGGGAGAGGGGGCAGATGAGGGTCCCCGCCACCTCCTTACACATGCACCAAAGTTTCTGCCTTTAATCCATGAAGAATATGGTAGATCTAATATTCAAAAGATCCTAATGGTTTTATGGACTTTGATTATTAATTGATAATATGATCTGTAAAATAGCAGCAGAATATGATATTCTGTTGGTCAGAGGCATCAGAAAATGTATTATTTTTTCTTTATCTCAGACGTTTCTGGTAGGTGAAAGAACCTCCTCTTAAACCTGTACCTATTAGAAGAATGGTGGTCAGCAAGGCAAGGAGGTTTGCAGCATTTACGTCCTAGCATGCTTAACAGACTGCAATTAGACTTTGCTTTCAACAGCCACCATGCCTATTAGAATACAGCCCAGGAACCCCCTATTGTCCCAATCTCCATTTGGCCCAATGGCAGGACATTCACCATTCAGACATTAAT
Source organism: Ranitomeya imitator (assembly GCF_032444005.1). NCBI lineage: Eukaryota > Metazoa > Chordata > Amphibia > Anura > Dendrobatidae > Ranitomeya > Ranitomeya imitator. The sequence goes on along the minus strand of NC_091291.1, from coordinate 113,812,075 downwards.
GCCATAACTTGTGGACTTAACAAAAATGTTTTTGATGATAAACTGTTTTAAAGAGGATTTGTGATCAGTGCACAATTATTGGTCTTATTTTATTCCCATTGCTCCACTGAGCTTTCCACTTTTAGTTTTTTTCAAATCCACCATACGGTTCCAGCGGTATGTGTTATGAAAGGCAATTCAGAATCACAATGGACATGGAGGTCAGAGCACATACAGTGAACTGACAATAACCCAAAATAATAGAACGAGCTATGAGACGTGGGAACTCTGCAGACCGCAATCCCTAAGCCTATCAAACCACACTAAAGGTAGCCGTGGAGCGCTCCTGACCAGAACCTAGGCGCCTCGTCACAGCCTGAGAAACTAGCTAATCCTGAAGATAGAAAAATAAGCCTACCTTGCCTCAGAGAAATTCCCCAAAGGAAAAGGCAGCCCCCCACATATAATGACTGTGAGTAAGATGAAAACACAAACATAGAGATGAAACAGATTAAGCAAAGTGAGGCCCGACTAGCTGAACAGAACGAGGATAGGGAAGATAACTTTGCGGTCAGCACAAAAACCTATAAAAAACCATGCAGAGGGGACCAAAAAGACCCTCCGCACCGACTAACGGTACGGAGGTGGTCCCTCTGCGTCTCAGAGCTTCCAGCAGGCGAGAAAAACCAATAAAGCAAGCTGGACAGAAAAATAGCAACAAAATAACATAAGCAAAACTTAGCTTTGCAGAGCAGCAGGCCACAGGAATGATCCAGGGAAAAAACAAGTCCCACACTGAAACATTGACAGGAAGCATAGATCAAAGCATCAGGTGGAGTTAAGTAGAGAAGAAGCTAATGAGCTCACCAGATCACCTGAGGGAGGAAACTCAGAAGCTGCAGTACCACTTTCCTCCACAAACGGAAGATCCCAGAGAGAATCAGCCGAAGTACCACTTGTGACCACAGGAGTGAACTCTGCCACAGAATTCACAACAGTACCCCCCCCTTGAGGAGGGGTCACCGAACCCTCACCAGAGCCCCCAGGCCGACCAGGATGAGCCACATGAAAGGCACGAAAAAAGATCGGGAGCATGGACATCAGAGGCAAAAACCCAGGAATTATCCTCCTGAGCATAACCCTTCCATTTAACCAGATACTGGAGTTTCCGTCTTGAAACACGAGAATCCAAAATCTTCTCCACAATATACTCCAATTCCCCCTCCACCAAAACCGGGGCAGGAGGCTCAACAGATGGAACCATAGGTGCCACGTATCTCCGCAACAATGACCTATGGAATACGTTATGTATGGAAAAAGAATCTGGAAGGGTCAGACGAAAAGACACAGGATTAAGAACCTCAGAAATCCTATACGGACCAATAAAACAAGGTTTAAACTTAGGAGAGGAAACCTTCATAGGAATATGACGAGAAGATAACCAAACCAGATCCCCAACACGAAGTCGGGGACCCACACGGCGTCTGCGATTAGCAAAAAGTTGAGCCTTCTCCTGGGACAAGGTCAAATTGTCCACTACCTGAGTCCAAATCTGCTGCAACCTGTCCACCACAGTATCCACACCAGGACAGTCCGAAGACTCAACCTGTCCAGAAGAGAAACGAGGATGGAACCCAGAATTGCAGAAAAACGGTGAAACCAAGGTAGCCGAGCTGACCCGATTATTAAGGGCGAACTCAGCCAAAGGCAAAAAGGACACCCAGTCATCCTGATCAGCAGAAACAAAGCACCTCAGATATGTTTCCAAGGTCTGATTGGTTCGCTCGGTCTGGCCATTAGTCTGAGGATGGAAAGCCAAGGAAAAAGACAAGTCAATGCCCATCCTACCACAAAAGGCTCGCCAAAACCTCGAAACAAACTGGGAACCTCTGTCAGAAACAATATTCTCTGGAATGCCATGCAAACGAACCACATGCTGGAAGAACAAAGGCACCAAATCAGAGGAGGAAGGCAATTTAGACAAGGGTACCAGATGGACCATCTTAGAAAAGCGATCACAGACCACCCAAATGACTGACATCTTTTGAGAAACGGGAAGGTCAGAAATAAAATCCATAGAGATATGTGTCCAAGGCCTCTTCGGGACCGGCAAGGGCAAAAGCAACCCACTGGCACGAGAACAGCAGGGCTTAGCCCGAGCACAAATCCCACAGGACTGCATAAAAGCACGCACATCCCGCGACAGAGAGGGCCACCAAAAGGATCTAGCCACTAACTCTCTGGTACCAAAGATTCCAGGATGACCAGCCAACACCGAACAATGAAGTTCAGAGATAACTCTATTCGTCCACCTATCAGGGACAAACAGTTTCTCCGCTGGGCAACAATCAGGTTTATTAGCCTGAAATTTTTGCAGCACCCGCCGCAAATCAGGGGAGATGGCAGACACAATTACTCCTTCCTTGAGGATACCCGCCGGCTCAGATAAACCCGGAGAGTCGGGTACAAAACTCCTAGACAGAGCATCCGCCTTCACATTTTTAGAGCCCGGAAGGTACGAAATCACAAAGTCAAATCTGGCAAAAAACAACGACCAACAAGCTTGTCTAGGATTCAAGCGCTTGGCAGACTCGAGATAAGTCAAGTTCTTATGATCAGTCAATACCACCACGCGATGCTTAGCTCCTTCAAGCCAATGACGCCACTCCTCGAATGCCCACTTCATGGCCAGCAACTCTCGGTTGCCCACATCATAATTACGCTCAGCAGGCGAAAACTTCCTGGAAAAGAAAGCGCATGGTTTCATCACTGAGCAACCAGAACCTCTCTGCGACAAAACAGCCCCTGCTCCAATCTCAGAAGCATCAACCTCGACCTGGAACGGAAGAGAAACATCTGGTTGACACAACACAGGGGCAGAAGAAAAACGACGCTTCAACTCTTGAAAAGCTTCCACAGCAGCAGAAGACCAATTGACCACATCAGCACCCTTCTTGGTCAAATCGGTCAATGGTTTAGCAATACTAGAAAAATTGCAGATGAAGCGACGATAAAAATTAGCAAAGCCCAGGAACTTTTGCAGACTTTTCTGAGATGTCGGCTGAGTCCAATCATGGATGGCTTGGACCTTAACAGGATCCATCTCGATAGTAGAAGGGGAAAAGATGAACCCCAAAAATGAAACCTTCTGCACACCAAAGAGACACTTTGATCCCTTCTCAAACAAAGAATTAGCACGCAGGACCTGAAAAACCGTTCTGACCTGCTTCACATGAGACTCCCAATCATCCGAGAAGATCAAAATGTCATCCAAGTACACAATCAGGAATTTATCCAGGTACTCTCGGAAGATGTCATGCATAAAGGACTGAAACACTGATGGAGCATTGGCAAGTCCGAACGGCATCACGAGATACTCAAAATGACCCTCGGGCGTATTAAATGCAGTTTTCCATTCATCACCTTGCTTAATTCGCACCAGATTATACGCACCACGAAGATCTATCTTTGTGAACCAACTAGCCCCCTTAATCCGAGCAAACAGATCAGATAACAATGGCAAGGGGTACTGAAATTTAACCGTGATCTTATTAAGAAGGCGGTAATCTATACAAGGTCTCAGCGAACCATCCTTCTTGGCTACAAAAAAGAACCCTGCTCCTAATGGCGACGATGACGGGCGAATATGCCCCTTCTCCAGGGATTCCTTCACATAACTGCGCATAGCGGTGTGCTCAGGCACGGACAAATTAAACAATCGACCTTTTGGGAATTTACTACCAGGAATGAAATTGATAGCACAATCACAATCCCTATGCGGAGGTAGGGTATTGGACTTGGGCTCATCAAATACATCCCGGTAATCAGACAAGAACTCTGGGACCTCAGAAGGAGTGGATGACGAAATTGACAGAAATGGAACATCACCATGTACCCCCTGACAACCCCAGCTGGACACCGACATGGATTTCCAATCTAATACTGGATTATGGGCTTGTAGCCATGGCAACCCCAACACGACCACATCATGCAGATTATGCAACACCAGAAAGCGAATACCCTCCTGATGTGCAGGAGCCATGCACATGGTCAGCTGGGTCCAGTATTGAGGCTTATTCTTGGCCAAAGGCGTAGCATCAATTCCTCTCAATGGAATAGGACACTGCAAGGGCTCCAAGAAAAACCCACAACGCTTAGCATATTCCAAGTCCATCAAATTCAGGGCAGCGCCTGAATCCACAAATGCCATGACAGAATATGATGACAAAGAGCAGATCAAGGTAACGGACAGAAGAAATTTTGACTGTACAGTACCAATGGTGGCAGACCTAGCGAACCGCTTAGTGCGCTTAGGACAATCAGAGATAGCATGAGTGGAATCACCACAGTAGAAACACAGACCATTCAGACGTCTATGTTCTTGCCGTTCAACTCTGGTCAAGGTCCTATCACACTGCATAGGCTCAGGTTTAAGCTCAGGTAATACCGCCAAATGGTGCACAGGTTTACGCTCACGCAAGCGTCGACCGATCTGAATGGCCAAAGACATAGACTCATTCAAACCAGCAGGCATAGGAAATCCCACCATGACATCCTTAAGGGCTTCAGAGAGACCCTTTCTGAATATTGCTGCCAGCGCAGATTCATTCCATTGAGTGAGAACGGACCACTTTCTAAATTTCTGACAATATATCTCTATCTCATCCTGAGCCTGACAAAGAGCCAGCAAATTTTTTTCTGCCTGATCCACTGAATTAGGCTCATCGTACAGCAACCCAAGCGCCAGGAAAAACGCATCGATATTACTCAATGCAGGATCTCCTGACGCAAGAGAAAACGCCCAGTCCTGAGGGTCGCCGCGCAAAAAAGAAATGACGATCCTAACCTGTTGAATTGGGTCACCAGAAGAGCGAGGTTTCAAAGCCAGAAATAGTTTACAATTATTTTTGAAACTCAGAAATTTAGTTCTATCTCCAAAAAACAAATCTGGAATAGGAATTCTCGGTTCAAGCAAAGAATTCTGGACCACAAAATCTTGAATATTTTGAACTCTTGCCGTGAGCTGATCCACACATGAAGAAAGACCTTTAATGTCCATTGCTACACCTGTGTCCTGAACCACCCAAATGTCTAGGGGAAAAAAAAGACAAAACACAGTGCAAAGAAAAAAAAAATGGTCTCAGAACTTCTTTTTTCCCTCTATTGAGAATCATTAGCACTTCTGGCTTCCTGTACTGTTATGAAAGGCAATTCAGAATCACAATGGACATGGAGGTCAGAGCACATACAGTGAACTGACAATAACCCAAAATAATAGAACGAGCTCTGAGACGTGGGAACTCTGCAGACCGCAATCCCTAAGCCTATCAAACCACACTAAAGGTAGCCGTGGAGCGCTCCTGACCAGAACCTAGGCGCCTCGTCACAGCCTGAGAAACTAGCTAATCCTGAAGATAGAAAAATAAGCCTACCTTGCCTCAGAGAAATTCCCCAAAGGAAAAGGCAGCCCCCCACATATAATGACTGTGAGTAAGATGAAAACACAAACATAGAGATGAAACAGATTAAGCAAAGTGAGGCCCGACTAGCTGAACAGAACGAGGATAGGGAAGATAACTTTGCGGTCAGCACAAAAACCTATAAAAAATCACGCAGAGGGGACCAAAAAGACCCTCCGCACCGACTAACGGTACGGAGGTGGTCCCTCTGCGTCTCAGAGCTTCCAGCAGGCGAGAAAAACCAATAAAGCAAGCTGGACAGAAAAATAGCAACAAAATAACATAAGCAAAACTTAGCTTTGCAGAGCAGCAGGCCACAGGAATGATCCAGGGAAAAAACAAGTCCCACACTGAAACATTGACAGGAAGCATAGATCAAAGCATCAGGTGGAGTTAAGTAGAGAAGAAGCTAATGAGCTCACCAGATCACCTGAGGGAGGAAACTCAGAAGCTGCAGTACCACTTTCCTCCACAAACGGAAGATCCCAGAGAGAATCAGCCGAAGTACCACTTGTGAGTCGTGACCACAGGAGTGAACTCTGCCACAGAATTCACAACAGGTATGTGCTTTTTATTTATTGATTATTTTTATGGCCTTTACTAAGGAGGTGTGGCTCACGGGATCCTATGGGGCGTGTCTTTAGGATCCTCTACATAATTACCGTATGAGCAACGCCCACTTTGTAAAAAATCAGAACTAAATAGAAAGGCTCACATCTCTGGAACCGTATGGCGGATTTGAAAAAATCAAAAAGTGAAATACTCAGGGGAGTAGAGGGAATAAATTAACATTAAAATCTGCACAATTTTGACCTAGACCTCTTTAAGTTCGGGACTTTATTGAGAACTTTCAATATGATCTAAATGATTACATAAAGATCAAGTTTCATCCATCCTGCAATATAGCAATTGACTCCAACTCCCATATGGCCATAGAGCTCAGTACATTTCCTCCATTGGAATAAACAATGTCTAGATGAGTCTGAAGGTCTGCTTGGGATTTTCCCCCATTGGATTTGATTACAGCTTGTCACATATTCTCGCTGCCTATAAATCCTCATAGTGATGAACAAACAAAGCAGTGCATTAAACGTGCAACCGACTGGCATTTGTCATGCATTACCAACCTTGCAATGAGTAATTACTAAGAAAGCTGTTTCTGTAGACAATGTGAATCCATTACTAGACATGCACCTTTATTTCCTACTGACGTTTGCCACTGAGCATCTTTTTTCATCATACCTTGCCAACCATAATTATTGAAATCCACTAAAAATCTAAAGAGACTAAAGCTATACGCACTCAGAGTTTTTGAGGAGGTGAAAAACAACTATTTTTCAAGCAGAAACCTCGGGAGACACTTGTTCTTTGATAAGTTTTGAAGAAGATTTCACTCTTCTGAAGCCCCTTTGAAGAGTTTTGGAAAAAAAAATTCCTGAAGGATTTTTTTGCAGCCTTTTGACAGGACAGCGCTTAGTTTGGAGCAGATTCTATCCGGAGCCGCTTTCAAAAGGTTTGTCCGGTTCAGACTGATTCGTCTGCAGTCACTCTGTGTTCTGCGGAGATTCTTTGGTTTCTGAGACAAGACCGTCTAGTTGCCTCAGCTGCTATCAGTGAAGCTATTAATGGTCGTCTGAAGAATGTTCTGCTGCGCTGAATGCACTTGGGCAAATCATTAAGATCTACTACTGGCAGCCCTGTGTAATTGCCGACCAACGATGTCCCAGATGTACTCGATGGGAGACAAGTCTGTAGAAGCTGCAGGCTATGGTAGCACATTTAGATCAAGCAGGCTGCTCACAGGAGCACAAGCAACATGTGGCCTGACATATTCATGTTGATAAATGGCTCCGGGTACACTTTGTAGAAATGGCCGTAACAATGTTCCACCACCTAATCAATGTATTGCTGAGCTGTTAGCATACCTGAATGAAGACTAGAAGGGTCTGGCTACGTTATGCTATGCCACCCTACACCAAAATCCTAAGAGTAGAATCAGTGTCACATTCCCTCGAGAATGCCTCCTTCATGACTTTGCCCACATGGTCTCCAGACCAATATCTGGCTATCATTGTGTCAAGACAAAAGTGAGACTCATCACTGAAGAGTATAGCCCTCCATTCCAGCTTCCATTACCTTCTTGTTCTACACCATGATAGCCTTTGAAAACCGTGATGTAGGGCAAGAGGAACACATTCTCGAGGGGATATCACACCAGTGCTACACCTGGAATTATGGTGTGGGATGGCATAATGTACAGTAGCCGGGACCCTCTAGTCTTCATTCCATCTACAGCTCACCAAAACATTGATTTGGTGGTGGAACCAGTGGATTAGCCATTTCTCCATATTGTCCAAGGATCCATTTGTCAACATGATAATGCCAAGCCTCATGTTGCTCGTGCTACTGTGAGCAGCCTGCGTGGCCTAAATGTGATACCATGGCCTACAGCGTCTCCAGACTTGTCTCCATTTGAGCACAACTGGGGCTTTATTGGTTGGCAATTGAACAAGGAGCTGTCATTAGCAGATATTGATGATTTGCCCAAGTGCATTCCGTGCGGCAAAACATTCCTCATAGACCATTAATAACCTCATTGGTAGCAGCCAAGGCTGTAAGTGTCAGAATTTCTGCTCTTGACACTCATCGAGAATAATTGAGAAATCGAGATGTTTTCAAAATGTTGTTTCCATTATTACCACCATTTGTTTATCAGTAACATATCTATACATCCTGTTATGTGCGTAATTCCTCGACTATTCCTTCTTGATGTTGCAATTTCAATGTTTAGAGGTGTATGAACGGGAAAGCTGTTTTACAATAGGAAGAGTGTCTTAAATGGTTTTTTTTGGGTGATGATTAAGGGCATTTTTTTTTAATGGACTGGCTCCAAACCCTTTGTCAAGAAAAACTCCATGTGCACACAGCCAAAGGATTGTAGTTTTAGCGCCATGCCGTGGAGCACCCAGGGCGAGGTTGAGGAAATCTCGTCTACCTCACACAGATGACTGCATTTAGACCTGACATCCGTCTCTGGCACATTGTAAAATCCAGCAATATGCAAGGAATTTTCATCTCCTCTAACCCGCTGACCTGGAAAGGCAGCAATGAATGTGCTCTTCTTGGATACATTATTTATTTACTAGAAATCGCAGTCTCGTCCTGTGATGTAGAGATCTCTGTTATTGCTGTCTTTAATCAAGGACCTGAGACAGAACCAGTTATAGGTACGACATCCTCGCGGCTGTATTTCGGAGGTTGGCCGGGTGTTACTTGGAAGTAAACAGGCCGGCGATTGTTACGTCTTCTGGAATTTAAGACTTAGTGACCCTTGGAACCCATTCACGGTTTTAGTTTGTAAACACAGTGCCCTTCTGTTGTCTTCATACGCATTGAAGGCATATCACAGGGGTGACCACATTCATGCATTGAAGAAACGAGAAAGTGAGGGGGCAAGTCAAGGGCGTAACTAATGCTATAGCAACCCATGTGACAGCTATTGGGCCTGGCAGCAAAGGGCCCCCTTCAACCGGGCTGCAAACTGATTTAATCAGGCAACAATTAGGCTTGGCAGCTACTGAAGATAAAATGAAAGAATGAATAGTGCAGGCAGCTATGTCAGGCCGGTGAAGGTTTCACCGGAGTGTTGCAATCCTCGGCATTGTTCTGCAGAAGGCATATCTGCGGTGGGTATGCTGAACTTTGCCAACGGAGTGGAGATGAGAAGCAGCATGGAAAAGTGATGGCCCCCTCACGAGCGCGCTCCGGGGCAATGTATTGTCTGCTTATACCGATTAAACCAGCTTTTTAAGCCTTTTTCTACACAAAGCTTTGCATTCCTAACCTCATTGTACATGTAGGATTCTGGATAGAATGCTAATGAAGAGAAGTGCCGAGCCGGCAACAGACGAAGAAGTCATCGTAATGGGAATTGTTATGTCTGTAGCGTTAGTAATAGTGATGAGCGAACGTGCTAGGATAAGGTGTTATCCGAACATACTCGTGTGAGAACTGAGTGTCTTCGGCGTGCTCAAATAATATGTTTGAATCCCTGTGACTGCATGTCTCACGGCTGTTAGACTGTCACAACACATGCTAGGAATGGCCTGACAAACAGGTAATCTCTGCATGTGTGGCTACTGTCGAACAGCCACAAGACGTACAGGCGTGAGGACTCGTACATAGTATTCGAGCACAACGAGCATGGGATAACACCTTTTCTGAGCTCATCACTAGTTAGCAACAATCGGTTATGAATTATGGAAATCTCCTCCATTAGTTCGACATGTTATCGACGCATAACAGTGATGAGCGAGCATGCTCCCCATTCGATTGTGCATCGGCGTGCTCAGGTAGGCATCGAGTATCACAGGTGCTCGAGTCCCCGCTCCACATGTTTTGTGGTTGTTAGATAGCCAATAACCATGCATAGATTGCCTGACATACATGGCAATGATGTAGCCATGTTTACTGGCTAACACCCGCAAAAAACATGCGGGGGTGGGTACTCGAGCATGGCACTCGAGCACCCGCGATACTCGATTTGTACCCGAGCATCCGATGCATGATCGAGTGATGAGCACATTCGCTCATCATCACTAGTACCTAATAAGTCTCTAACATGGTTGTACTCACCTTCCCCAGGACCTCCAGTGAGTGTACGCCGCTGCTCCCAGTGTCTGCCATTGGCTGCGGCTCTGATAGTGCAGCAGCCAATCACTGAACTCAGCAGCTTTGCCAGTGAAATCAGAATGTCCCCCTTCAGAGCCGTGGAGCTCACTGACTGGCTATTGCTACTTGTCACATAGGCAGAGATCTGACTGCTATGGCTATGTTCACACAGAAAAAAACCAAGGGATAAAAGCTGTAAGTTTATTGAATCAAGTTAAAAGTCCATAAAAGTTAAAAACCTCAACACCTACACCTAGTATTTGGCTTACAAATACAGATTTGAAATACTGACCAAATATTGAACGTGTGAACGTGGCCAAAACCTCATCATCTTTGAATGTTTCAAACTAAGGGCTCATTGAGAAGTCTAGATTTTCTCATACGAGTGCCATCCGTAGTTGGCGGAAAATATTGGCGATATGTCCAATTTTGATCATAGGATTGGATCAAAATCAGCAATGCAAATCAATGGGTCTGTGAAAATATCGGACCACTCTTGGATGACATCTGAGTGCGGTCTGATTTTCACGGACTGTCTGAATGGAGAAGATGGAGAAACTTTTTTTTAAATTTCTCTAAGTACAAAAAAAACGGATGACACTTGGACCACACTCTGATCAAACTCTGATTAAAGTCTGATCAGAATAAACGTTCTGTTTTTCTCGTACGTGGAAATGAGTCCAAACTCTGTGTGAACATACCCTTGGGCTATGTGCTTAAAGAGGTTTTTGCAGATTTTTCAGAGCAGAAATTCCAAGTTTTGGAAGAGTTTTGCGTTTTTCAGGAGCTTTTGGACTGTTTCCATCTTGAAACTTGAGCAAAAAGACTCAATGTGCACAAAGCCATTGATCAAAACCTTTACGTTTTGGAGGAGTTTTGATGAGATTTTGGAGCGTTTCCGCTCAGTTTCGGCTCCAAAACCTCCTAAATAACACGCGGTGTGCACATGGCAGAAGACATTAATCGGCACAAACTCTAGACCCAAAAACTTAAAGGGTAGACATTTAAGCCATTTGGTTAATGAGAATTTCCATGCTGTTCTTTCTTCTGGGGAATAAATAAAGCATGGGACAGTCCTTTCTTCATAGTAACAATACGCTTAAGCCAACATCACTCTTCTTCAGCGCTTCCTTGAAATGTAACATCGAACTATTAAATAGCAGACAAGTTGGCGTCAGATGATAAAGTATAGTTCCGACATACCAAATTAAAGAAAATCACACCAGGCCTTTTTTTTCTTCCATTTTATTTAATGGCTACTAATGACAGCATAATTTTTCATGGTTTCTATTCCTGAAAATGTAATTTTAATGCGGGAAAAGCCTTTTCTCCGCAGTTGTTTGAGCTCCTAAAGACGGCATACTGCTATTTATAAATTGCAATTTCTATCCTGTCCAGAAACATAAGATATTGTTTACTGTGGCAATTAACATTTCTAAAAGTAAGCAAATTGGCGTTACAGAGATGAATTGCCTGGAGTGCTCGGCGAAATTATCTCTGCAATATGTTGACTGTGTATGGGAAGGGTTCCTGTAATCAAGGCGAGGAAAAGAACAATTTGTCACCCAAGAAACAATACTTTCATTAAGAAGATAAATTCCTTAAAGAAAGGAAAAAGTGATGCATGATAGTTATGGTAAGGCATCATGCATTGCACCTGTATTGACACACAGAGTTCCTAAGGTTACGTCCTACAGAAGTGAAGTCACTCCATAAGTTACCGTATGGTGCCTCAAGGCCATGTTACAGAAATATTTCTCTGAAGTAATGCTTTTATGGTTTATTAGCAGCTAGAGAATGATTAGCTAATGGAGTTAGTGCTCAAAGAAGTCTACGAGTCCACCTACAGCTAACCACCCCTCCGGGAGGAGGGCTAAGCAGAGACGATTATAGCCAAAGGGCACAAGTGCTTAGCTGACCAATCAATTGAGGTCTTAGCACTCAAAGTTTTACCGACCAAAACCTCACGATGATACGTCCAAAGTTTTAGTAAAACATAGTCAATTTTTGAAGGGCTTGTTGAAGGGGGATGATGGAATCCCTCTAAGCAGATAAATTTGTACATTGGGGGTGACGGATTTCCTCTAGGCAGACTAATTTGTACTGTGGGGGTGACGGACTTCCTCTAAGCAGATTAATTTGCACTTTGGGGGTGACAGACTTCCTCTTGGCATATTAATTTATACTTAGGGGGTGACGGACTTCCTCTAAGCAGATTAATTTGCACTTTGGGGGTGAAGGACCTCCTCTTAGCATATTTTTTTATACTTAGGGGGTGACGGACTTCCTCTAAGCAGATTAATTTATACTTAGGGGGTGACGGACTGTCTAAGGAGTTTAATTTGAACTTTGAGGAGTGATGATTTACTTTAAGGAGTTGAATTTGCACTTTGGGGGTGACAGACTTCCTCTTAGCATATTAATTTATACTTAGGGGGTGACAGACTCTCTTTAAGGAGTTGAATTTGCACTTTGGGGGTGACAGACTTCCTCTTAGCATATTAATTTATACTTAGGGGGTGACAGACTCTCTTTAAGGAGTTTAATTTGAACTTTGAGGGTTGACGGACTTCCTTTAAGGAGTTGAATTTGCACTTTGGGGGTGACAGACTCCCTCTTAGCAGATTAATTTGCTCTTAGGGGGGGACATACTCCCTTTAAAGGGTTTAAGTTGGACTTTGGGGGGTGACGAACCCCCTTTACGTTACTGTAAACAGACTTTATGAGCTTAGTATTAGGAGCTCCCCACTAAGCCAGAAATTAATGAGAACGTGCAAGCTTCCATTTTATTGTCAAGACCAAAGTTCAAGCAATGCTATCATTATCATCTAAAGACCCAAGTAGATACGGAAAAAAAACAACCTTCCACAGCAGTTTAGAGAGCAATTTATGACTCTGCTGGAATAGCGATGCTGTATTCTGCCCAGGGAAAAAAAAAAAAGAAATTAAAAAAAGCAGAAAAATCCCCAGCTGAATCTAATTTCATGTAAAACAATATTTCTTTAACAAAAAGTATTGGATTCAGATAGGGACATCTTGAGTGGTAAATAGGCCAATTTTTCATCTGCATGCGAGCCGTTCCCTATGATCTCGCCTTGTTAATCAAGCGTACTGAACATAAAATGTCTGCAGCCGTGCCAAGGGATAGGAGGTTCCGTTGTATAAATTCTCACATGCAGCTAGAAATACAAAGCTTTCAGACAAGCAGGCTGCAATTTTAGCATCACTAATAGGCCATTTATATGAGCACATTACAATGTAGGACCCGCATGAGCACAGGGGCTGTGGAGTAACATTCTTTACCCCCTAAAAGGCTTGTTTTTGCCCTTTAACGAATTTCCATCAGAAATGTTTATTTTAAGAGAATGATGTATTCTGATATTGTGTGAACGGTATTTATACAAAGAATCGAGGAACACCACTTTACAGCTTTACAAATCATGTACATACAAAATACCGTAATAATGATAATATTTGTATGCCGGGATTCTAAAAACAGTACAATAACACAGCAGTCACTGTTATAGTAACAGAATAATAGAAAAGAGTGTCCTGGTGCTAAGTGAGGTGTTACAGATCCTTGTGCTAAAATATTATACTATATGCGAAGACGTAATGGGATGTATATATGTATATGGCCAGTTTATTAGAGACACCTGTCCTTCCTTGATTGGAGCTTCTTCCTTCTATCGAAATTGACTTTGGAGTGCACCATAAAATCAAGTGACAATGTTTTCCATGAATCAGTTCAACGTGAACATTGGGCCGGTTTCAAACATAGTATAGACTGTAATGTCAGGACCGGCCTCCGAAATAATTTATTTTATTTAACGATCTCGAGCCATGGCGACTTGATAGATGAACGCTCTGTAGGAACATCGATCTTGTTCAAGCCTAGATAGGTCCACCAGGGTCTTCTCCACTGATATCTTGCTAGTATGAAGCCATCAAGTTTTTGGTCTTGCTCTTCGCCTTGTTCCTTCTACTCTTCCGACCATGATGTCTGTCATGATCCAGACCGGGTTTTGAGTCCTGTCTCCCCTTTTCCCGGTCTGATCATGTCAGGGGTTAATTTTCCTCAGGCTCAGTCTGGTTTCAGGTTTCGCTATTTAGCTCTGCTGCATCCTTCAGGTGGTGTCAGTCATAGTTCTACCTACAGCGTGTGTAGCGGACTCTAGTATATCCTGATTTGTCCTGCTGCGTTAGCTGCCTGAAACCGTGTCTCTGTTTTCCCCTATTACCGTCTTGACTCAGTGTTTCCTTTTTATGTGTTTACTCCCTGGTTTTGACTTGACTTGGATCCTGACCTGCTTCTGTCTTCCGTTTTTGCCTTATCCACTCCTGGCTGTTACTGACCTTTTGGCTTGTCTCTGACTCTGTGTTTTGTCTATTCTGTTGGTACTACGCTACTGACTGTAATCGACCAGGCTTGTTTGACCTTCCTACTGCCACCTAGTGGTAGCTTCGCTGCTGCATGACAGGCCAGCTTTGTCTAGGTGCAGCCCTACGTCCACTCTATAGTCATCTAGTGGAGCTTGCACCTACCTGCATTGCAGCAGCATGACAATATCCTTCACCAGAGATTGCTCTCTTCATATGCAGTTTCCAAGACTATGGCCAACTAGTGGATGTACGGCCGAGGGAGACCACATCAATAATACTCAGCTCAATACAAAGGCAGGCCACACCTTACATACTTATATATGTGCACATGGTGCAATCAGACAGGAAAAAAACTAAAGGTATACCCTGGGTATTTAATTATTATGCTTCTGTCTTTGCTTTTACATGTTTAGTGGCCAGTGTGAACGTGCACTTACATGCTGCATGCCCACCAGTTTATATCCCAGTTCATACCTTTGGGTTTTTTTTCTGTCTGTTTGCATCATGTGCCTATAAAGGTGATTCCTGCCTTTCTTTTGAGTTGGGCATTATTGATGTGGTCTCCCTCGGCTGTGTGTCCACAAGATGGGCCCAATCCCTCTCGGGCCTTATCCACATTCACAGGTAAGGTTTTTAATATTAGAGTTAGGTCTGTCCCAATTATAGTCACCGTTGATGAGACGGGATGGCTTTCACATTTTTTTTTTTTAATCAAAAAACATTAACTAAGTACTGTATATAATTTGCTGTTTATTTATTTACTGCAGAGCATTCAATCATTATGTTCCTGTCTTTGTTTTTTTCCTGTTTCGTTGCCAGTGTGAACGTGCGCTTACACGCCTCTTACACACCAGTTAATATCTCGGTTCATACCTTTGGGTTTTACTCTAAACAGACCAGCAAACATCCACCGAATAAGAAAAACGCACATTCATCAGACGAGATGATTTTTAGGCGGGATTAAAAATCACCATCCTTGACAGCACATCGCCCTCTGTAAACAGGACATGTGCTTCCGAGAAAACGTCATTCTCTGTGCACAGAACAATTGTTGTAACGATTGCTCTGTGCGCATTGAATTGTGGACGGTCTGTATAAAGGGACGCCGACCAACATTCATGCAGCCAATTAGAGATCATTTAATGGCCGTGGTCGATTTTAGCCTATATCCCAGATTTTGCGGTCACTCTCCACTTTGTCGATGACTCCATTGAAGTATTTAAAAGTAGTTTTGCTCTAATCTAATCCTCTAAATTTTTTGTAAAGGTTTTCGCTCGTCGATCTTTGTACAGTGAGTTTTTATGTGGCAGCCGGGTAGTGAGCGGCATCCATTATGTAGTGTGTGAAGGTATGGAAATATCCAGCGTATGACTGTATCCCACACACACGTCCCCCCATATAACAGCGAGCTCTCAGAACTTGCCTGTGTATTTAATAGAGATGGAGCTGTGGCTGCTGATGGCGGAGGATGCATACATTTCATCTGAGGATCTCTGGAGTGTTTTCACGACTGTCAACTGGAAAACTCCATTGTACGGTAGAATCTGCTCCCACGTTTCCATATATTGGATGGCAGCAATTATCGGCAGGGAGTGACAGGCGCTGCAGACCGGCAAAGGGAGCCCCCCTGCCCACCATTGTGAACGTCCACCTCTATCATTCTACTCAAACTCCCATCATGATGAGGGAGGACTCATAGCCGGATTCTGACAATAACCAGGTAGCATCAGTAATCATCCCCATTGTCTTATTTATTATAGCGCCCGCATATACTATAGCAATGTCTTACTACATAAATAGTGATGTACCGGGACCCAGCTCCATACGTCGTGCCTCACATTCACCAAATCTTAAATGGAATATATCTATTATATTATTTTTCCTAAATTAAACCTGATAGTGATACATAGCCTTTGTTTTCCCATTTGTTTTCATTTTCTTATTGTAGATTTATAACTTTTGATGTAAATAATTCTGCGGGCAGCCATCATTTAGAGGTATACATGACAGCGGTCACACGGTGGGTGTACCCTCCATAGACGTAGCCCAAGAGGCTTCGGGGGGGGGGGGGGGGCCTGTCAGTCGGGGGCCCCGATGCACTGCAGGGTCATTATACTCTGTGAGGGACTGTGGGGGGCCATTATATTGAGTGGGTGGCTGTGAGTGGCCCTCATTCTCTGTGAGGGCCTCATACTGTTTAAAGGGCTGTGTGGGCCCTTATTCTGGGACGCGGGCTGTGGGGGCCCATGATACTGTGTGTGCGTGAGACGGTGACTATAGGGATATCATACTATGGAGGGGACATTAGGGGCATCATGCTGTGGGGGTATTATGCTGTGTGGGTGGCACTGTGTGGACAACATACTTTGCCGGATGCACTGTGGGGACATCATAATTTGCTGGAGGCACTGTGTAGTCATCGCTTTCTATACTGTATGTGTGGGATAAAGCTGTGTGGGGGGATTCACTGGGGGGGTATCATACTCATGAGTGGGGGCAACGGGCGTGAAGTTTGCATCTCGGCTTTGGG
The DNA here is from genome assembly GCF_032444005.1 of Ranitomeya imitator. Lineage (NCBI taxonomy): Eukaryota > Metazoa > Chordata > Amphibia > Anura > Dendrobatidae > Ranitomeya > Ranitomeya imitator. Next base: position 113,795,053 of record NC_091291.1, on the reverse strand, counting down.
AAAATGGCCGCCGCGATCTCTAATGCGCACGCGCGGCATCCCGCGGCCATTTTCCTGAAGCCCCGTGCAGCAGAGCACTCGATCTGCGCACGCGCGGCCCCAGGAAGATGGCCGCCCCCACCGACGAAAGGGATGACAGCGCAGATCGCGCGCTGTGTCTTCACCACTACGCCACTACGCCACCAACGTAAAGCTGAGGAAGAACCAGCGATGTCACCACGCCCTCCCGACCTGACCAGCCTGATTGACAGGCGAAAACGGCGACTTTGGTAAGTTATTTCTCAGCATACATGGGGAATCGGGGTACACTACATACACTATAGGAACACACAGCGCAGGCCCTATTTAACAGTATTTATAGCTCAATCTCAAAAAACGGGGTGACAGGTTCCCTTTAATTCTCCTGACAGAGACCCACCTGGTGTGGAGTCTTTAGAGCAATATTCAATGGAATAAAGTATGAAAATAGGTTTCTCCAGAAGGGGAAAAAATGAACAAAATTCTGTATTGAGATATTTTCCTTAAACGTGATCTGTCAACAGCATGAATAGTGAAATCCTGCATCGTAACGCAAATGTAAATAGTAAAATGACAAGATACCCACGGCCTGCTGACTCTAAAACATGGAGAGAAGAGAGATCATAAACACTCTTCAATCAATGAGGAGCCCACCGGAGAGAGTGTAACGTGCGGCACGGCTCGCTAGGGGCTCGGCAATGCTTATGTGGCCGATAGCGGCATCCAGTGATTTACATCTTCTATAGCGGCACTAGTTTATCCTGATATCTTTTCAATAACAATTGTTCTTATTTCAGCATCGCAAGCAGCGTGCCGAGCGCACAAATAAACAGCACAAGATTTTCCTATAAATATATGTGACATTGTGCAATTTGCTTCTGCTTGGCTTTCTGTCTCCAGGGAAGGATCCCTTTACATAAAACCATTGTTTTACTATATTCTATTGATGGACTAGTGAAAACAGATGCAACTACTAAACATTTCCTTTTGCAGTTGATTGTGCAGCTTAAAGGGAGTTATCAGCACAAATGACTGTTCCAACTAAGTGCAGGTGTTCGGTGCACCCTTGTCGAGGATGAGCAGTTCAGTGCACCTTCCCACCCGTTTGGTTTTCATCTATCTCTACTTTCCTCTGTCTTGTGTAAAACCAGAGCTGTCAATCAAGGAAGAAGAGAGGGAAGATAGATGTAAAATAAATAGGAGGAAAAAGTGAACTGAACTGCTCAGCTACAAGGGTGTTGTGAATTCTGCTTTTGGGCTCCCTCCGGTGGTTGTAGGTGGTAATGTAGTTGTCCCTGAAGGGCAGTCTTGGTCAGGTGTTTCTGCTGATTGCAGTTCTGACTGGGGTATTTAGGTGTGCAGGATTCATTTGTCCTTGCCAGTTGTCCATGGTTCTGGGAGGAGTAGGTTCTCTGTCTGGTTCCTCCTGCCTTGCTGCTAAATCAGCTAAGATAAGTGTTTGGTTTTTGTTTCTGTGGTACACATGCTGTGTGCTATTAATTTTGTGCTATTCATTGTTTTCTCTTGTCCAGCTTAGATTGTGTCAGTGTTTTCTCAATCTAGTTGGATTCTCAGGAGTTGCAGATATACGCTCCACATCTTTAGTTAGATGGTGGAATTTTTTGTATCATCTGCTGTGGATATTTTTTGGAAGGGTTTTAATACTGACCGCTCAGTATTCTGTCCTATCCTTCCCTATTTAGCTAGAAGTGGCCTCTTTTGCTAAATCCTGTTTCCTGCCTGCGTGTGTCTTTCCTCTACTACTCACAGTCAATATTTGTGGGGGCTGCCTATCCTTTGGGGTTCTGCTCTGAGGCAAGGTAGAATTCCTACTTCCATCTATAGGGGTATTTAGTCCTCCGGCTGTGTCAAGGTGTCTAGGATTTGTTAGGCACACCCCACGGCTACTTCTAGTTGCGGTGTTAAGTTCAGGATTTGCGGTCAGTATAGTTTCCACCAACTCCAGAGAAAGTTCCATGCGGCTCCAAGGCCACCAGATCATAACAGTACAACTGGCCAATAATGAGTTAAATGCATCTCAGAAGAAGGGAATTAAGGTGTTGAGCCATTTTTTTTCTGCAGTCTGCTTTTTTTTCTCTTCCCTCTTTATCTCTGGGTGGCTGAGGAGTCTGGTGCTAGCATGGATGTTCAGCAATTAGCTTCTCGTGTAGACCAGCTTGCTGCTAGGGTACAGGGTATTTCTGATTATATTGTTCAGACTTCTGCTTTAGAGCCGAAGATTCCTACTCCTGATTTGTTTTTCGGTGACCGGTCCAAATTTTTGAGTTTTAAAAACAACTGTAAACTGTTTTTTGCCCTGAGACCTCGA